>NC_043985.1:2437547-2695047 GCF_902150065.1 Myripristis murdjan | reverse complement strand
TGTGTGTGTGTGTGTGTGTGTGTGTGTGTGTGTGTGTGTGTGTGTGTGTTTAACGAAGGAAAGTTATTGGTAGGGAGGAAAACACTGGGTGTCCAAGGTCAGTGGAGTGCTTGTCTCTGGTCCTGCCTCACCTAGACACACACACAAAGGCCAATGTATGTGAGTCTCACAGAAAGACGTGCAGAGCGTATTAGCTTTCAGTCAGGAGGAAAGACTGAAAGAGAAATAGAGAAAAAAATGAAAGATGGCATATATAAACTAGAATACAGGAGAGAACAAAAGGGAGCAATGGGGGAGAAGGCGACAGAGACAGAGACAGAGTAAGAGAGTCAAAGAAGAGGCAGGGAAAGAGGACAGAGATAGAATAGGAGAGAATAAGAAAGGGAGCGAAAGAGAGAGAGGAATAGAGAGGCAGAGAGAGATCGGTACCTGTATTTATCATGGCTGTCAGTATAAGGCAGGCGATCATGGATCACTGACCAGCTCCCCTGGACAATTCAGTTTAATATCATCTGAAGTCAACAAAAGCGAGCCTGCAAAAGCATTGTGTCTGTGGAAACTTTGATGAACAGCCACCAGCAGAGAGACACAGAGAGACACGGGGACGGCAGCAAGAGAGGAAGAACGAGTGAGAAACCCGCAGTACTTTGAGGGATAAAGGAGGTGGAAATCTACTGCCCATAAAGGTTCACTGATGTTAAGATCCTGCAATGGAGGGAGCCTGACTGCTCTTGGTGCTCATTAAGTCACTGTGGGATTCGTTTAGCAGTGTGTATGGAGGCAATTAGGCCCGTGGCAGCTGAAAATGTAGTAATCAGTCAAAATGTAATAAAACATCCCCCTAAATGGATGGGAAATATAATGAAGCCTGTAACTGTGTTAAATGGCCACATTATATAATAACACCTCCAGAGTGATTTTTCTTTTCCCCATAATGATGCAATACAGTGCCGCACTGACCAGTAATTATTACATTATAAGGAATGTAACAATGTATTTGCTATAAATGCAATAATGTTTCATAATGTAATAATACTCAACGGAGATAATGTAATAATAATATGACATGAGCTGGTGTTATTTGATTATAAAGAGGGATTTTTTTTTTTCTTTTTGGTCACATTTCACACTTGGTAACACGTCATTTGTAAGACAGTGACCCCTGCAACATTAACTAACTCTGCGGTTTTTGCAGCTGATGCTCCTGCAGCTCCGGCAGCAGCTGTTTGACCTCTGTGAAATTCTGCTAATTGCGCCTTGAAAACAAAAGTGATTATCAGACCTCTTTTAAAGCTGACACATATTGCTAATTGGCACTCAGCCGAGCGCGAGTGTGCTTTGTAGCGGTGTTTGTGATCAGGAGTAAGTTATTTCAAAGCGAAAGTCCTTTTTCATGTGGTGTTTCTGTTTGTGCACCTGCTGTGGATGAGAGGCAGAGAGAAAGCTGTTTAAATGAACGTACATACGCAACCAGTGAGGATGTGATGAGACTTGAACATTAAAAAAAAGGTACCTATGCCTAAATGTGTGTGTGTGTGTGTGTGTGTGTGTCTGCCTGCGTGCACGTGCCCCTTTGCATGCATGTCTGTTTGGCTGTGTGTGCTTGTATGCATGAATGCCTGGTGGAGGTGAGGCGGGTCAGATGCTTTACAGGGCTCAGATGCTGCAGGTTTCTGGCCACAGGGCCGAGAGCTTTTTGAGGCTTGGGGACGAGGAAGAGCCCCGTCGGCCGGCAGCTCCTTCAGAAACCAGACAGCCGAGAGAAACCCGACAAAGAGGCAACGGGGAGAGAGAATCAAGCCAACAGGAAAATCAAACCAAAGTCTTGTGGGCTTGTCAAAGATGTGAAGGTCGAGGGAGATGAATTTGTCTGTCAGCCCAAGTTACTCACAACTGAGTCAACTTAACCCATAGGTGCTCTATTAACACTCAGGCAGACATCTGAGCAGTCACACAGTTACGTGCTTCAAAACATATGCATGTGTATACTGTAATTATAGCAAAATTAAACTGTGGTAGAGTGTTTTGTTGTATAGTTTTTTTTTTTGTTGTTTGTTTTGTTTTTTTAAAAAAACATCTCGGTTGTCTTTTACAATAAAATACACAATAGCAATATAAAAATATTGGTGAATCAATCAATAAATAAATCAGTAAAACATATTAAATGGCAGGAACAAAACAAAACACAACAAAACAGGAAAAAACAACACAAAAAACAGCCGTCTTTGATCAGATCAGTTAATCATTCCAGACATCAGTTTGTATGTCATTATGTTCCAAAAAAAAATCCAAATTAACTTATCTTTTCAAGAGCAAATTTAAAAGACATTCCTTTCAGCCACTGAGAAATTCCGCAGGTTGTTTTTTTTCTTCTTCCATGAGTAGGCAATACATCATTTAGCTTCCAGCAGACATTCATGTCCATTTTCCAAGCCTGTAGAATATTATTTGAAGATTCCTTGCACTTTTTTACAAACAGGTTATATAACATGCCCCCTGGTTTCTAGATGCTTCAAAGTTATGTCTTCTAAGGTAGATAGAGGTGGATTTTCCAAACTGTTGCACTGTTTTGACACGATAAAACTTTGTAATTGGAGATATTTTAAAAAGTGCTTTGTGGGAATATCATATGTGAGTTTAAGTTCTTCATATGACATAAATGTATTTCCATCATATAGGTCAGACAACTTAGCTATACCTTTGGTTAACCAGAGTTTAAAGCCTGGGTCTGCTCTACCCAGTTTAAAGTCATCATTACCAAAAATGGTGAAAATTGCGATAATGACTGTGTCTCACCTGAGAAAGCCTGAGTCTTGGTCATTTATTGTTCCATATGTCTTCTTTAATAACTGAAAAAGAGAAAGAGGTGGGGAAAGTGGAATCAATTGGAAGAGGTACAAGTATTTGGGTAAAATTGACATTTTCAAGATGTTGATGAGTCCAATCAAAGATATTGGTAATTTTGTCCACCTATTGATAAGCTGCATGACTGTCTCTGTGACAGGGATTATAGTTGGCTGGGACAATTTCATTAATAGTGGGTGTGACTTTAACACTTAGATATGTAAATTCGAATTTGGACACTAAAAATGGAGTTAAAATTGGGGGGTTAACCCTCTCCTTTCTGTCATAAATATTATTAAAGATTTGTTATTACTTATTTTATAACCTGAAAGGACACCAATAGAACCAGAATCAGGTCAGCCCAAACTGGAGCAAACAAAATTACATCATCCGCGTACAAGGCTATTTGCTGTTCAGTATCGCCTATTGTTATTCTCCTATTGATGTGATCACCAATTGCCATAGCCAAAGGCTCAATAGCCAGGGTGAACAACAGGGGAGATAAAAGACAGCCCTGTCTTGTTCCTCGATTAAGTTTGAAAGGGTTTGATATAAGGCCATTAGTTAAAATTTCATCTTGTGGATCAGAGTAGAGAAGGCATATCAGCCTGAGGTACGGCTACTCTATCCTGTTGAAGGCCTTCTCTGCGTTCAATGACAGGATAGCATTGTCGGGGGCTTCCAGATTTCTCAAAGAGAATGTTGAGCACTCTCCTTATGTGGTGAAAGCCTTCTCTGTATAAATCCATTCTGGTCAGATTTATATCTTTCAACAGGAAGCCCATCTGGTCTGGGAGTTTTTCCTCCTTTCAGGCTGGTTATAGCCTCAGACAGTTCTTGGACCCCAAGGTTAAACTCTAATGGGCCCAGCGATTCCTCATCTAAGGGAATAAATTTTAGTAAGTCCAGAAATTCTCTCTGTTGACGTGGAGCTGAATCTGAATGTTGAGAGCTGTACAACCTGTGGTAGAACTTTAGAAATGTATTATTTATTTTGTTTGGGTCAAATCACCCCTTTGTCTGTTTGAATTGAGTTTGCATCTGTTTAATGCGCCAGGCCAATAATTTACTGGCCATTTCGTCATGCTCATAAAAGGATTGCCTTAGTCTCATCAAGCTTTTTGTTGCCTTATTAGTAGATAAAACATCAAATTTTGCCCTCAGTTTATTGAGCTCCATAATTTGCTGTTGATTAGGATTCTGGTACATCTGAGCTTCAATTTCTTTTATTGCCTTTTCAAGTTTTTCAAATTCCTGTCTTTGTGATTTGTATTTAAAGCTTGTAAAGCTTATCATTTGACCTCTCAAAAAGTCTTTAAAGGCTTCCCACCTCACAGTTGCCGATGTTCGGTCAGTGTTATTTTCAAAATATAGATCAATTTGCGTTCCAACAAACTCTATGAATTCTGGGTCCCTAAGCCAAGTTGTCTGGAGATGCCATTTTGGGGAATAGTGTAAGCTAATGTCAAGGAAACTGAATCAGGCCAACTGGACTTAGTTGTATGTTAGTTATATGAACCAACCAACCAAGCCAACCAACCAAACCTACTTAGTCTTACGTTTGTGCACAGAATCACGGATGTAATCCACTGTATAGTTTGTAGTTTAATGTAGACAGTGCAGTGATGGCATAATAAACTTATAAAGTTAGTCCGACTATTACTACTACTACTATACTACCAATGCCATTGAGAAAGTGTTCATTTACCCACAAACTCCTGGTTTTAGTCCCTGTACAAACTTCTCCCCTGCCGATGTCGTGTTGAAAAGGTAGTGTTTCCCTTGATGGGTTACCAGAGGTTTAGCCAGGTGAATAATCCCATAGCGCAGCTCCGGAATGGAGAGGGAAGACAGATCCTTCTTAACCTGAAGACCTTGAAGTTCGGCAGAGACATCAGGGAAAAACATGATCCTTTGGTTGTCAAGGAACAGGGGTCCCTTCTTCCTGGCAGCCTTCATAACCCAAGTCTTGTCCACGAAGCTCAGGAATTTCATTATTACTGCCCTGGGTCGTACCACTGACTGCGCCTCAGTTTCGTTAAATTTCCCAATTCTCGATCAGCAGTGGTCCAGAGAAATTATCTGCACCAAGCACATCAGGCAGCCATTTCTCCAGAAATGAGCACGAATCAGACTCTTCCTTCTTTTCCGAGAGGCCAACTAGACAAAGATTAGAGCGGTGGCTGCATTTTTTTTGCAGTTGTCATCTACTTTACGCACTAACTTCTCCATAGTAGCTCCATAGCCCGTCAAATCTTGACACAAAGTCAGTTGAATTGCGATGAGGATTTGGTTTGGGTTGGCCGCCACACTAACACCTGCTGTTTCTTCATTAGCATTGCTGCTGGCTTGCTGCGTGGCTTTGCTGGTTTTGGTGCCATTGGGAGTGCACTAAGCTTCAGATTAAAAAAAAAACACTGTGGCTGCACAGAGTGAATTGTGGTGGGTTGGTTGTCAAAATTTCAAAACTTTACGGCGGAGCTCTGACACTTGTCTGCTCCTTGGGTTGTATAGTTACCCGAATTATGCCTGGATTATGCAGATTACACCAATATGAAATACAAGTCCCGGTACTCATTTTTGTTTGTGCAATTAAATTAAAATTACTATTAGGTTGTTTCTTCCTGGCACAAGTCTACTATTCAAAAGTTTCCTGCAAATGCTACCTGCTGGACCTACTTTCCAGTTCCATTATGAAAATAATAAGAAAAGAGACCATTAATTTCCCTAAAAAATGGGTACAGGACTTGTTTTTTTCCCGTTGGTATAATCCATTTTGTTTGTGTTCGTTTATGTGTAAGTGTTATTTTGGGTGCTGTTTTGCTGCTCTATGGAGGTGAATGGAGAGACAAAAAAAAAAACAGTATTCTTGATTATCAGCCCAGGGGAGCACAGAGCAACTAATGAGGATATTTCACCACCGTGTGGACTAATATAATGTCAAGGTAACTATACAACCCAGCACTACACCAAAGTTCAGTTTTACTTTAAAGGACACCGTCGCCCTGAATACGCACATGCAAATGTGTTGATCAAGCGGCACAGTAGGGTGGCATGATAATTGAAAAGACCACCCAACATCCAAAAGGTCACAGGTTCAGTCTCAATCAATGCTCTGAAATGTAAATGCAAATGAAAGCCGTTCCTCAGCACATACCCATGCTATCATTAAAATATTATCACACATGCATGCTTAATTATTTATTCTGAGTGGCTCAAAGCTGAGCCACAGACTTTCTAAGGATCTACCCATATTCATGTTCATCAGAGTCCAAGCACATATATGTAAATGTACACAACGCACAGTGCCCCAGGGAGAGCAAGCAGAAGATTAGATTTCTATATTGTGTATTTTAGCGGTGTGTCTGAGCTGGGCTGCGGTATCCTGTCCTGGGTGAAGCTTTAAGGGAATGGAGGTGAAGGTTCAGGGACATGAAGTGAGGCTAAACAGGAGCTGTAGACATTTTAAAAAAATCTAAGAAGGGGCTGGCTGCAGAGCTCCAGGCTTGGGCCCGCCTCTGCTGTTGGACCCTTTCCTGTCCTGAGCTTGGAAAAGGAGGGGTACCATAGCATATTTGTCTTATTAAAGGTCCTTAGTTTGAATAAGCCACATGCAGACCTCCCCGACTTTTTGTTTTCTAGGATGGCAATGGAATGAATGCTGTCACCTAGCCTGTCTGCACATTCCTGTCCAAGAAGAGGAAGAGCGGCTGAAAACCAACACCAAATTCACTCTCATGGGGCAACGAGCTTTGCCCGCTTGGCGTCTCGCCTCGCTATATGTCCTTTTTTCTGCAGTCTGAATCCATGATTTTCGTAGATTCTTATTGGATGTGGTGCTATCAATCTGGCAACGCGCTGCACTGTGATTGGCTACAAGTTGTAGCTCCCCAGCCAATCACTGTGGCCACGCCCCAGGCTCAGGCTAAGCCTGGGGAGACGGGCGTTGTTGTTGTAGCCTACAACAGACATTCAGTCCCAAGCTCAGCAAAACAAGAAAATCCTCAGAGAGCAGCCTCTCAGCAGACACACACACCACACACTTCTAGTAGTTCATAAGTGGTGACTGAAAGAGATATACTCATTCTGCTTTTAAGTTGGTATTTTTGGTGTTATTGGTGGAGGTCCTAAAGCAGCACCTTGTTGAGATTTCAGAAATTCTCCTGTTTTCTTTTGTGCTCTGTAGCCTGTAACACAGTGGCATCTCTACATGTAATACACTTATTCATTAACAATAGGCATAACATTCAATAGGCTAGTAGCCTAAATGTGAAACCAAACTAAATCAGTCAGTTTATAATACAGTGTCATGGATGTGATACAATATTATGCAGTGTGTCAAAGATATGCTCAGTATGCAGTCTTATTTATTAACGATAAGCATAATGAAACAATACACGGCGCAATATAATACAGTGGTATGTAAACTGTGTTTTGTTATTTACTGAGAAGGAAGCACGGTAAGCACGTGGTTTCCCACCATGGGGCCTGGCGATCGAGATGAGTCCAGAGCTCCGTACGCTATTAGGAACTCTCTTCAGTGTGACTGGAATTTCAACTGCTTTCAATCAAGTTATTACTCAAAACTATAATCAGTGTATATATATTTATTATTATCTGATTAGCCAGCTCCTCGAAAACTAGGAAGGTGCCAAAATATCCGTTGAATGTAGTTTAATTGTTAGTGATTAAACTGCTAGTCTGTTGTTTCCATCTATATTGGTCACCTGTTCGAAAACAAATCCCTCAAACCGTACCATATGCTAAAGTGGTATGTGATTACTTTCTTGACTAGTCACAGTCGCTGTGAAAATGAGGAATCAGTTTTGAAGCTAAGGAGTCAAGACAGGATTGCCCAACTTGTTTCTGTCAGCAGGGTAAGTAGTTACTGCTGCTCTGTCTCATAAAGCAGTGATTATGGCTGAATAAACTGAAAAGGTTAACATCATTTGCTGTGAAGGGGCCCTATTGTGGGAAATCAAATATTCCTCTATTTATATACAAAAATGATCAAGATGTTTAATAAAGACACTGTTAAAATGGGATTTTGTTTGAATAGTTTAAAGTTACTGAATTTTCAAAAGTCTGCCACTGACGTGAACTCCATTCAAAGTTAGATTATGAAGTCAGGAATGAAGGTCAGAAACCTTTGTTAAATCACTTAAATATCCACGTACTTTTGTTAAAGCTCTGTAAATTAACCATCATAATGGTTAGGTGGTCATTTAAATTAGCTTGATAAGGTGCAGGATATCCATGGCGCTTAATTATTTATCTTCCGGGTTTGATTTTCCAACAAAGCAGTGAGAAGTCAAGGATGTTATCTCTCAGCAGCACTTGAAGTTACAGTATAGTCTTGAAATCGATTCAGCAAACTGCCTTTTAACTTAACATTTCTTTTCAAAACATGAAAAGCATAATTTTTCTCCTTACCCACTGTATAAAAAAAAAAGACAAAGAAAAGGGACCTTGAAAATAAACTAAATCAATGGACTTGCAGGTGACACTGCACAGCAACCAAGTGTGAAGGAATTTTCTCTGTAGCTGTGGGCCACATTAGGCCCGTTGAGCTGTTTTGATAAGATGTATTGTCTCCACGCCGCCAAGGCCGTGAGTCTGAGACACGCCAGATATAGTGAAACAAACCCAGACAGATTGACGTCTTTCACGAACACAGATCTGCTGACTTCTAGCATGCTTAGGTAAAGATACCTCCTTTAAATAAGGCATGCCAGTGAGCAACCCTCAGAGGTTGGTGCTCATACTTTGTTCTCTTCAGCTGAGCATCAATAAACATCCTTTGTGTAAGACATCACAGTCCCCTGAGATCTCCTTCACTCTGAGAGTTAACCAGAACTTCGCTCTTTTCCATCATACCAAGCATCAACATGTTCTTGCAATGTGTGTGTGTGTGGGTGTGTGTGTGTGTCACTGTGCAAGTGTTGCAAAGTGCAAATAATGTAAAAGTGATGTCATCTTTTGTGCGCCTCATCCATTCAGAGTTTCACTGTAGACGTACAAAAGATAAGACACTGTCAGGTTCTGTTTTTGGGCGGTTTTTGGATTACAGATCTTCGATGTTTAGCAGAGAGAGAGAGAGGGAGAGAGAGAGAGAGAGAGAGAGAGAAAGAGAGATAGAGAGCAGGTGGGGAGGGGAGGGGGGGTACACAAACACATACATATGCGGAACATAAGGTCCCACTGTGCTTGCATGTGTTCAGGCGTGCGTGCGTGTGTGTGTGTGTGTGTACGCTCCCCTGTGTGTTGAGTGGCGGCGGGGGAGCTAACAGCGCTAACAGTGATAAGTTGCAGCAGCAGCCTGAGGTGCTGAAGTCAATAAAAGCTCATTAACTCAACGAGGGGGTCAGTGGCTCCATCCACCACAATATACCTCCCACTTTGTCTTCTTCACAGGGGAAAGCAGCGCGCGCGTGTGTGTGTGTGTGTGTGTGTATATGTGTATGTGTGCGTGCATGAACATGTGTGCTGCTCGATCAGGTGGACAACAAGGTTCATTTACTTTGACTTTAAAAAGTGGAAGGGAGGAAGAAGAAGGTGCAGAGTGGAAGGAAACAAATTAGAGGGAGTGATGATGATGATATATAACAACAACCACGATGGCCTTAATAATAACAAGTGATTAGGGCTGAACAATTCATCAAAATATCATCACAACTGCAATATGGACAAGCACAATATCCAAATGGCAGAAGCTGCACTTTTTTGATGAAGGTCAAATGTTTGTGAAAACAGTTGAAAATGAAGTGTTGTGATGCTAAAGAGATGCCCTGGCCTGCAATTTGTGTATTCCAGATGCAAGAAAACATGTTTTCTAGTAAAGACTCCAGCAAAAAGCATACCATCATCAATTTAATAGTTTTATCAGTGAAAAATTAAAATAATACAGTGGTCCCTCGTTAATCGCGGGAGTTACATTTTAAAAATAACCCGCAATAGGCGAAATCTGCAAAGTAGTCAGCTTTATTTTTTACAATTATTCTAGATGTTTTAAGACTGTAAACCCCCTCACTACACACTTTATACACTTTTCTCAGACAGGCATTAACATTTTCTCACTTTTCTCTCGTTTAAACACTCTCAAAGTTCAAACCTTCGTAGTCCAGTAAAAAAAAAAAGCACGCAAAATTGCACCAAAAAAAAAAAAACTCCGCGAAAGGTGACCCGCGTTATAGCGAGGGACAACTGTAATGCAAAAATGATCAGTCCTGCTGAAATCATAAACCATATCACAGTCGCAAAGCTGTAAAATTAATTGCAATGAGTTTTTTTTTTCCATATTGTTCAGCCAGACAAGTGATAATGATGCCTCAAGTTAAAGGGGAATGACTACATTTCAGCGTTAAAACAGCATGCATTATACCTTTGAACCACAACAGCTGTGTTTAACATAAAGAGCTGTCTCTGTCATGTTCGGTCAGGGCTTGCAAGCTCTGATTTCGAACACAGATCTGACTTCAGAGCAGTGGTCTTCTCTGCTGCGAGCTGTCGCGCTGCTCAGCGTTGTTTCAGGGCTGCAGCGTGCTGCCCTGAATTGCGTTTGGCCTAGAGAGGTCGTAACGTGTCACTTTGCCTCACTTTGAGACGTTGGCTTGTGCCTCTGGGAGAAGTTCATTAACACAGCTAAGATCTGTCTCTCTGCCCCTCTCTCTGTTTTTCTATCACTCTCCCTGTCTGCTTTTGCTCTTGCTTTTCATCGCTGCTCTTTACTCTGTCATCTGCTCCTTGTTGCTGCGTGATGTCCTATACATGCACTGTAACCGCCCCCCCTTCTTGCCTCTCCCTCTCTCTATCTCTCTCCCTGTCTGCCTTTCCATGCCCCTCTCTCCACCGTTGCCTTATTGCTTTACATAACAGACGATAACTAAACTGTTTTTTACATATCAATCTTTCATTACGGCTCTCTTTAACAAGCTTTTAGGCTGAATAATGCACCAACTGGTGGCCGGCGTTCTCTGCCGGAGCTCTGCAAACGTCAGCCGTGTGTGTCTGTGTCCGTGTGTGTGTGTGTGTGCGCCTGCTCCATATTAATAGATCGCAGTCTCCGTGGTCAGATTCATTTCCATACCAGACCCATCTGCTGCTGGCATTGCTGCGGACAGCGCTGGTTTCAGGGTTAAGTGCCTTGCCCAAGGGCACACCATAGGACATGGAAGCAAGGGAGGGAGCCGAAGCCAGATGTTGGATGGAATATCCACTTTGTAGTGCTGCCCTGTTGAGGACTGGAATTAGTAAGGAGGTTAATTGCTGCACGCATAAACTGCACACACACCCAAACACACATACACAGGCATGCTGTGGCATTTGCAGAGCATTCACTGATGCTCTGCCCTCTCTCTCTCTTTCTCTCTCTCTGTTGCTCCCAGTTGTTTGGTTCCCTGCAGTTTCCTTTCATGTGCTGCAGCTGTCCCTCATGTACTGCAGCCTAATAAGACCAGATCCCACTGATGCCGGCCGACTGTCCTCTCACACAGTTCTGCTTTATCAGAAAAAAGGAACCGTGAAAAATGGGACCATGGTGATCCCACATAGGATGGGATCATCAGCCCCATAACCTCTGTGAATCGTTCCCTCTCTGCTGCTTTTGACGCATCACTTACTGGGTTCAGCAGAAATGACTGGTTTTCACAGCTAGTGCAGCAAACCCATATGAGAATCTAATGTCTGAACATACTGTATATACCTATATACCAGAGAAATGTTGGCATATATCAACATTGTCAGGTGAAAACTGTGTATCTCTTGAATGACAACTTTGGAGGAGCAAAGAAAAGGTCTTTTTAGCTCAATAACTGCATTTTTAATAACTGCAGTTTATCTAATTAGTTTTGCAAAGCTAACAAACCTAAGGTTAGAACATTTTATAAGCAACAGAGGAGCAGGTAAATCCTCAAATGAAATTAAAGGGATGATAAATTAAAATATTATATTCCATAATGTTTTTATTTTCATCACTGGGTGCAGAAATACGAAATCACGAAACTTGGAGGATACCAGTAGGCCTAGCCGTGAGCTCACCAGCACTGGACACAGAGTTTGTGCTGTGTCTGCTTATAAAGCCATCATTTTACTGACGATGACTTCACCTATCTATCGTTGGTATGGAGCTTCAGCTAGCCATGATGTCAGACATGGACTTTCTCACATTGGCTCTAGTACCACAAGCCTTTCTCTATAGAAATAGGTACCATGCCACTGGTCCGATAACCCATTATTTTGACACCCTAATAGTCCGAAAAATGTCCCACTGGACCGAAAGCCTGTTAGTTGGACCTCCTATCATCCTGAAAACAAACGCCTGTTGCTCTGAAAATGCACTCTGGAGTTGGTGGAGTTCAGTGACTGCCAATGTTTTTCATCTCTGTCGAGAAATGCGTCCACCCCTTTTTACCCTCATCTTAACCTAAGGAAACCCTGCCAAACTGTAACCAAATTTACAGAGTGTACATTTTTCAGACTATTGGGGTTTTGGAAAAATGGGCATTTGTTTTCAGGATAATGGGCTGTCAGACTAATGGCCTTTTGATGCAATGGGCAATCCCCAGCAATGATAACTAGGAAAACATTAGCTATTGTTGCATTGCTATAAAACCTGTAGCTACTTACATTCAACAAACAAAATATTTTCACTTTGCTGGACAGCTGGTTGGTCTTATTAAGGTCCAGACAACACTGAAGCCCACCCAGCCCTGCTGGAATATATCGCTGCGAAAAAAAAAAAGGTCCCTCAAAACTCCATTTTATTACAGTTCTTGACTATAAGAAAGTCTTCAATTTTGGCAAATGATGGAGATAGTACTCAAGAATAACTCAGAATAAGAAAATCCCTGCTTTTGACTGAGGTCATTCCTTTAAAACATGAAAATCTGAAAAACTGAAGATAGAGCTTTTTCACCTGTGACAATATAATCCTTATAGAGGCGGAGCCAACGCTTTAAGCCACTGAGGTGCTACACTGCAGCTGACCTGATTGATACGCTGATTATCCTGTTTGCTGAATCAGAGTGTGAGAAATACTTTCCGGTTGAACAATCTGTCCATTTATTTTTGACTGACTTTGTATCCATTAAACTAAAACATATTTACAATATCAAACAAACAGTGGCATACTGAACCATGAGGATCTACTGCAGCAAAATGTGCCAAAATCAAATACATGTAAAATATGCATAGTTAATGTATCATATATTACATTTCCATATGGGAAGGAAAGTGTGAAGGTTAATGGAAGTACTCTCCCTGTCATTTGTATTTTTAGCAGGAATTCTATATGTAGCCACAAAATGTGAATGTGATCCCTTGTCGGTTACATCAGGACACAGCATCTGCTTCCTAAAACATGTTGACTTATAGTAAATCAATATTGTTTCCCCCCTTGGGAGAGGATGACATGGGTGGGTGGGGGTTAAAATGGCTCAGAGGGGGATGGCTAAGGTTGCAGATGGAGGTAACACCCAGCCTCGGATGGTGTGCAGCTTCATATCCGACTCCTGGTTAAGCAGGACTCTCTTTATGACTCTGCATGGCCCTGCCACTCCCTGCACGTTTTGCTCATTTCTGTTTTGGCAGTAATGGAGAGCCTAGAGGGTCATCACAGTGTCTTTTAATGTGAGACACCGGCTCACATTGCTTTCATATGTCAGTGAAGTCTGTTTTACCCTTTTCTATGCGGCATAGTCTGAGGCATTATTGGAAATATTATAGCACTCTCTGGTCGGCTATTATATAATGTTTTGTATTCTTGCACACAACACCTCATAATGCTGCATGGGCATTTATGCATAAAGCACACATTGCTTAATTTTAGCCGTGCATAATTTTGACAGAAACTGTGATAATTATTTTTAGAGCATGGCTAAATTTGCATACACTTTGAGATGAATCACAGATAGCCAGCCTTTCTAACACACAGTGGATTACAAACCCAGGCAATTATCTCTGGGTTTGGCATGAAGGAATAAAAAAAAAAAAAAAAAAAAAAATCCTTCTAAATTAAAGTGCTTCTTCTCACAGACAGCGACTTTGTATTTGGCTCTCCAAGTAGCACCAGGACTTCCCAGAGGTGGCGTCAGCTGGCACGCAACGGGGCACCGAGTATTTTTAATTTTGAATTTCAACTAATGTTTTTATAAGCGTTTATATGGATACTGATTTCTCTCACTGTGTTTTTTTTTTCTTTCTTTTTTTGTTGACATTGCCAGCAGGAGTCAAGTTTATAGCTCAGTGGGTATAGTTAAAACGCCCACAGAGCTGACAAAGTCATCAGACAACAAAATCAAAGGTAGCTGGAATGAGCCAGAGAGAGGGTTCACCCCATTTATTTTTAATTACTTGGCGGCGCGGAGGCCATCCAGAATGGTCCAAGCTGACCGCTTCCAAGATAAGACGGCAAAGATAGAAGACAAGGAAATGAAGGTGGTGAAGTTATTAAAGCGTTTGGATACCCATCAATCAATTTTTCCATTACAGAAATGATTTAATTCCTTAATTTCAACGCCGAGTGTCTCTTCTTTGTATCGATCACACAGTCAAAGCATCGTCCCGCAAGGAGGTGTGCTTCGGTGTCGACAGCCATTCAGCAGGTGCAGCTGACGCCTCTGTGTGGTTTTGGAGTAAAACTTTTCATAAGGCACCCGCCCCCCCTCTCCTGTGGCCCCATCCTGATGCACAGACGGCTGCATGGGAGCCTGTTGAATAAAACACCAGAGCCAACGTTAAAAGCTTCCTGCCACAATGATTAGATTCTCCACCTCCTGAGGTATAGCAGTCATGTAGGGTGTGTGTGTGTGTGTGTGCGTGTGTGTACCACAAGGGGCACATTCTGCTTTCTAATGCCTCAAGGACCCCCACCCTCCCACACACACACACACACACACACGCACACACCTCATGAAAGGTATAAAGACATTCCTTGATGAGCGGCATTTGTTCAAAGGTCTTTTTAATCACCCCGGTGTTATTCTGATGGGACTGAAACTGTGGAGAATTGCAAGACGACAATTGTGTGTGTGTTGTGTCAGGAGGTGGCAAGTCACTTATAAAGGTGTGTGTGTGTGTGTGTGTGTGTGACCAGTAGGGAAATCACCAGGAACAATTGTTGCCACACATCAGTGCTTCCTTTTTTTTTTATAAGAAAGACTGACACACTTGCCTCAGCAGATCCACTTGGTCTCGCTCTTTTTCCCACTGTGACACCCAGTACTGCCACTGTGGGCTGTGCACGGCAAATTATGGTCACGCACTCACTCACTCACTCACTCACTCACGCACTCATGTACGCCCTGTGACCTGTCAACACTGTCTGTGTAAAACCAGGAAATGCCGAAGTGACATTTGCCAAAAGTAAAAAAAATATTTCTTTTCAGCGAATCTCTTACCGAACTTGACAATAACTTTTTGAGGCATTTGTCCTTCAGACAAGAAAATTTACCGTCCGGCCGCAAAAATCACTTTTCCAGGTAAAAATGGTCATAATTTATTTGTTTATTTTTCATTTTGTTTGTGAATGCCAAATTCAGACGAACAAACAGTTAAAAGCATCCGAAGTGTCAACATATGAACTATTCAATTTATGACTTTTATTAATTAATTTAATTAATACCAAATTATGTTAAATGTACACCAAATTAGTTATTGTATGTTTATGATTTATATGGAGTAGTTGTTTCCTCCTAAGCTCAGCTTCGTTAAATTTCAAGAGTGACTCAACATCAACAGGGAACTTCTGCTGCACTGCCCCCTAGGGGTTGAAACTTTGAGGTGTCCACACCCAATCAGTGATGTCGGTGCAGGTACTTGCATTGTCTGCTTTAAAAAGGTAAAGAAGAAAAAGGAAAAAAAAAAACTGATTTTGCTGTCGATAACCGTGGCAGCAGTTGAAGCTTCGAAGCATTCAATTTTTTATTTTATTTATTTATCTATTTTTTCTAATAGCTTTTAACTTGTCTTGTGGGGCAAGTAAATATCTCTCCCACTTGCCTAGAAAAGAAAAATGCAAGCGGACAAGCCTTAATATGAAGCTCTGGCTTTGTTACACTAACATTATTCATGTGAAGCATGTGTCTCTGGTTGGTCTTGTTGATTTTTGGGAGATATCAGACACTCGCAGGTGTGCCGTGGCTCTGGGCGGTTTTCGTGCTTGTTCTTCTGTCAGTCTGTCTCCATTTCTGTATCTTAATGCCCTCACGGTCTTTCTCTGCCTTTCACGCTCTCGCTTTTCCCCTCACCTCCCACCTTGTGTCCCATTTGCCACCGAACTCCTTACATTTTCTTTCCCCCTTCTCTCTCTCGGTTTTTATCACGTCGGCTGCTCCTCCTTTACCTTTTTCTTCCGTCTCCCTGTCCCTCTCCTCACAACTTTGTGCAGTACACTGAACTTACAGAGGGAAAACTTAGCCTACAGCTGAACAGAGGGGTTGCGTCGCTCGTTCTCTATCCTTTGGTAACCTCCACGCACTCGCATACCTCGTTCCCCGTCCTCCCTCTTCTGTCACTTACTTCCCCTCTTTCTCCTTCTCAAGGTGTCCCGCTCTTCCCACTCCCTCACCACCACCACCACCAACTCTACTACTTCCTCCCCCTCTTTTTCTTGCTTTCTTTCTTTCCCAACTTCCCCTGAGCTTCCTCTTAACTTTTCCCCCTGTTTTTTTTTTTTTTATTTTTGTCTTTTCTTAAAATTCTTTCCACCATCATCTCCCACTCTCTCCCCCTCTCTGTTTCTTAGATAAGTGCATCAATCGCTCCCACTCGGAGGATTGCCAGTGTTAGATCGACTTGTGTGAGAGTGAGGGTGTACCCATCAGAGTGGGTCTCCGGAGGGGTTCACTTTACACATGCGCTGCCGCGGTTCAACACAGCCTTATACATATTCATCATCACAACTCGCCGTATTCCAGAATGTGGAAAGTCTCCCGTGTTCCTGTCCAACTTTATTAGACTGTATGTTTGAGCACCAGGGAAGCAGTGGAGGGTAAACTCACTTAAACCACGTTTTACCAACCCTCTGCTGTTTGCAGGATAGCATCTGCCCTCCTCATATTGTTTGATTTACGTTATACACTGCAAACAGTCAAAATCTTACCAAGATTATTTGTCTTATTTCAAGTAAAAATGTCTTATTTCTAGTCAAAATATCTCATTACACACACTTGCCAATGGAACAAGTAAAAACTTACTTGTTCCATTGGCAAAATTTGTTTCTTGTTTCAAGCTAATTTTCACTTCTTTCAAGTAAATTTTCACTAGAAACAAGTTGAAACAAGTGAAAATTGTCTAAAGACAAGTTATTTCTGAGCTGATCATGTGTTATTTTAAGTGTAATGAGATATTTTGACTAGAAATAAGACATTTTTACTTGAAATAAGACAAATAATCTTGGTAAGATTTTGAGTTTTTGCAGTGTATGAACATGTTTTAGGAAAACATATTACATGAAAAAAAAAGTTTGTTTTTGTTTAACATGGCAAATTGTCTTACGATCACCCTATCACTTATGTAAAAATGGTTTAAAGGATCATAGCAGTCCTATTTTGACTACTCATCAACAGTCATAATCACATCTGTCCATCATAAATATCAGTTGCAGAAATGTGTATGGAATATTCTTTGGTAGCTTCGAAGCCAAGAAGTCCCATTTATGTTGAAAAAGTTGATATGCATAGGTAATTCCATCTTGTAAATACTTGGCAAGTGTGTACTTTTGTTAAAAATGACCATAAATCCATTGCAATTTGCACACTTGAAAGGAACTATTTTTCCACGCGCAGTCAAACTCCGCTCTGTTTGGGCAAGCAGTAGTAGGGGGTCAGACGTAGTGTGTGGCTGGATAATGTTGAAGCGTACGCTCTGGAAATTTATTGATGGCAGATGTTGAGGTAGTATTGTTGCCAGCAAAGGTGAAAGTAAGAGCAATGTGGTGGATTTGGGTGTGTAGAGAATGAGCAAAGAGGGGGTCGGTCCTGGGACGCTGGAATACACTGTCATGTCTTCTTGAAGTGTAGTTGGCCTAACTCAACAAAACAAAGCTGTTCAAATTTGCACACTTTGAAAGACACTATTTTTTTCAAGAGCACTGAACTTTTCGCCCAGTGGGAAAAATGAAGCATTAACTCAAACTCAAACAAACAAACTCAAATTACAGAGTATTACATCTGCGGTTATAGTTCTGTTGCGTGCAAATTTTTAAAATTCTGCTTTCCACCATCTGTTAGGAATGATGATATACAGCGGTCCCTCGTTTATCGCGGGAGTTACGTTCTAAAAATAACCAGCAATAGGCGAAATCCGCGAAGTAGTCAGCTTTATTTTTTACAATTATTCTAGATGTTTAAGGCTGTAAAACCCCTCACTACACACTTTATACACTTTTCTCAGACAGGCATTATCATTTTCTCACTTTTCTCTCTTGTTTAAACTCTCAAAGTTCAAACCTTCGTAGAAAAAAAAAAAACATGCAAAATTGCACAAAAAAAAATCCGCGAAACTGCGAGGCCGTGAAAGGTGAACCGCGTTATAGTGAGGGACAGTTGTACAAGCAAAGCCTTTCAATCAAAAGAATGAATGTCCAGCTCTTTAACTTCTTTGAATAATTTTGTTCTTTGTTGCACATATTTTTTGCAAGCCAAAAGCACACGGGCTGCTCTCTCAGGCAGAACACGGTCATATAAACTGCAGCTAGGAGCTCCTGCCTAGGCCCAGGGGCGCCGCCAGGAATTTTGGGCCCCATGAAAAAAAAAAAAAAAAAAAACATATATATTTACATGATGATGGTTTAATAATTTTATATTAGTTTTTACCTATTTTTTGGACCCCCTGTCAGGCAAGGGCCCTTGGAATTGTCCTAACTTTTCCCCCATATACGGCGCCCCTGCCTGGGCCACTTGTGTTTCACTCACCCAAACCATAAACTTCTGTCAGCTCTGAACATGAAACACTTTTCATTTTCACATAAATTTCAAGTGCTAAGAAAAGAGTAAAACAGCAACAAATTTCTCAACGACTACAGTATTTGTAAACCAGGGTATGAAATAAATCATTTGTGCACCAACTGCATTAGGTTTTTGGATTTCCACCAAGCTAAATGATCAATTTAAGTAATTCCACTGTATTTTGACAGTAACTCATTTTGTCAACAGTAAACAACAAGTGCCTGATCTAACTGAGGGGTTTAACAGCCAGTGCCAAAATCTCTGTGTATTGGCTAGTGGCCGGTGTTGATTTCAGACCTTCTTTTATATCTGTCCAAGTTGGTTTGCTGTGGTGCCCGCCTGTCTGGGCTTCACTCCACCATAGCCACACTCTGGTTTGCAACTCCACGTTTATTTGTCAATGGTCAATATTGTCTTGGCAGTCAGTCAGTATAATTGGCTATGCACCAGCAACTTAAAGCTAAGATAGACCCTTATTACCCAGCTATTGCTGAGTAAATCCCAGGGCAAACGGGATTTAATCCAGAGATGCTTTGTGGGCCACACCTGATTTCACCGCGGTGACTGAATAAATAAATGAATACAAGGCCAAGAGCTTGGTGTGGTCCTGGCTGTGGTTTGGAAACAGAGCTTTATAGTTTTGTATTTTTCATTCATTTTTTTTTTTATTCCATTTTTAATTTTTGTTTTCAGTTCAGTTTCAGTTTGTTTCCAGAATTGGTTTGCTTGCTCTAGTTTATTTTTTATTGTTTAAATTGTTTATTATAATATGGGGTGTTTGTCAGGGGCAAGATTTAAGAAGTTCAGATTAGGTATTACTGTACAAACACAATACTTGACAGGCTAAAGCTAAAGACGTTTTCTCTATATTTTTATTTTTGTTTTAGTTAGTTTTGCAAGTACACAACACCGTCCCAGTTCGTTTTCGTTTTATCCTAAAGTCAGCGGTACTCAATAGGCGGCCCGCGGGCCGCATCCGGCCCGCCTACCTCCTGTGTGGCCCCCGAACTGTAATTCTTTAAGTACGTGCGGGACAACACCTTATAGCGGGGCTTGTCTCCATGACAACGATACACAGACCGCCTGTTACTTGGGCGCGCTGCGAGCGCGATTTTAAGTTTCACTTTCGTTTTTGGAGTGGTTCGCATATTGTCACTTTGCCAGCTTTAGGAGGGATTGCGCACATGCACGAAAATGGCGTGTTCCAAGTTCTCTGCCAAAAGAAAAGTGGACAGTGAAAACTGGCAATTCAAAGGAGAATGGACTGAAAAATTTGCATTCATTCTCCCTCCAACCAGCACAAGAACCATGTGCTTAATATGCCAGGAAACTATCGCTGTGATGAAGATATCAAATTTGAAACGGCATTATGAGACAAAGCATACAAATTTATATTTATTTATATTTTGTTGTTGATGGCTAAACTGAAAATTTTGTTTTTGCTTGTTGCATTCAAATATTTATTTTAATTTTATCAAAATGGAAATTATATTTTATTTAAGAGCATATTTTTGTTGTTGTTCTGAACAAAGATGTTTGTATATCACAGCATCACGTGTGTCCTGATCAACCTCAATAAATGGACCTTTGGCTCATTGAAAAAAATTATTTGTGGCCCTTGAAGATTTGTATTTGAGTACCCCTGGTCTAGGATTTAGTTTTATTTGTATGAACTAAAATGCTTGTTTCATACCTAGTTTTACTTTTTTAGTTTCATTTCAGTGAACTCTAATAAACTTGTCTGGAAAGGGCTTGGCTTGAAGAAATGAGACAGGAGGAAGGGAACAGTTGTTGGGGGTTGAGTTAAGAATACACAGCACACAGGTCTTTGTCTAGGAACCTACCCTCACCTATTGATCTCAGCACCACAGACACATGCTGTATCAGCGAGTGAAGACACAGTATTCCCACCTCCCCTCAACAATGCGCTGCCCCCAACTGCAGCCATGGCATTGTGCTGCAGTAATCTCAAATCAGTATGTTGAATAGCATCTCAAGGTTTTTTTTTTTTTTTGGTGGAGCAGAGAGAATGGACACAACCTCAGAGCGGCAGATGCACTGGGTGAACTCAGAGAAGTTGAAGCACAAAACATAAAACTGCAGTGTCACGTTGTACCCAAAAGTTGCAGCAACTTTTATCATCTGCAGACAACTGGGAGAGATTTTCCTCTGGTGTGGCAAACCCTGACCTCCCTGTGGAGGACGGTGTAAACAGCAAATCCCTGTTGGCCATCAAATAAGAATCACAGAATGCATACCATAACCCCCCAAAACACACTGTCAAACAAAGTATCTCATGATAACACCATACTCTCAGACAAATAATGCTTTGTAAATGGCTCTTCAAAATGCTCTCTGGTTCTACAAAGTACCATCACCAGTTGAATAACCTCTTTATTTAGGGAATGACTCTTCACACACTTTATGTGGTTCTAGTATTAAAGGTTCTTCATTTTTATTGGAGTTAGTTGATGGTGGCAGCATGAAATTAGGACTGCAGCTAACAATTCTTTTCATTGTGGATTAATGTGCAGATTATTTTCTCAGTGAATGGTTTAACCCTATAAAGCCATTTGTATCATATATGATACACATTTTCAATTCTGTTTTTCGTTTACAGTTTAATCAATACTTGACCAAAATACTGTTGTATACCTTTGAACACTTCCCCTGTTCACCCTGGACCATACCATTGGCACTTCAAGTACATATCATATATCATTCACCAGAAAGGTCGTGTAATAACATATTTTTTTATTTTTTATTTTTTTATATATATTTTGTTATAGGACTAAATAAAGGGTTCAATTTCAAAAAATTGGAATTTTCTGCCAATTCTTTCATAGTTCAGGCTTTATAGGGTTAATCTTGGTCTATAAACCATCAGAAAACAGTGAATAATGGCCGTCACAGCTGACATTTCTAATACCTCGTCTGGAACTGAATGAAGGAAAAAGGAACGTCGAGAAGCAGCCAGCAACATGTTCATGTTGGTTTTCAACCTGCCCACAATCGTTTGATTTAAAATGCTCAAAGCACCATTTATTCTGAAACGAGAAAGGAAAAATGATATTGGAGTTCTGGAATACGAAAGATTAGAAACATGAAGAATAGACATTTTGTAGATTTTAACACTAAGAATGTAAAATCAGCAGTGTGGCCCTTTAAGGCCTGAGGTTTGGTTTGTTTGGTTTTGTTTTTCTTGTGTTGAAGTGGAGCAGGGTTGTACATTTTCTGGCTTTTCTTAGGGATGAACTCCACCAGCAGTGTGGCTTTTTGATGAATAATCATTCGATCACGCTCACCCGTCACCTGCCGGTTGGGGTGGTGAGAACTTACTTCCTGCCCCGTCCTCTTTTACCATCAGTACAGCACAAAGTTCACCCAGAGGTGGACGGGGAGAGAGAGGTACGGAGGGACGGAGGCAGATGAAGTTGGTGTGTGTTGATGCAATGAAGAGAGAACCAGGAGGATTGCGAAGCAGGATGAAAGACAAGTTTGCAACTTCTTCCTGCCTTTGTGAGCACCTGCCCTGGTGTAACCAAAGGGATGGAGAGAGCAGAGAGATGGATGCAAAAATCAGTAATAGCTACAAGCCCCAATTTGACCAATTTACATCAAACCGGAGAATGCCACCCCGCCTCACACATACTCACACACACCTCCCTGCTATTAAAGCCAATTTAATCACTGATCACAGGCCTTATCAGACTTAAAAGCCCCTCTATAAACTCCGAGGCTCATTTCATTTCATCTCAGCTTTAGAGGAAAGTTCTCCTAGTCTGCCTGGTTGATATTAAGCATCCCACTCCCTGCCAGCGATCTAATGAAGCAAACGTATCGAGATCAGAGCTGGATCTGACTGCACGAAAGTCCAATAGCTTCCACAGAGCTACGCTGACAGCATGTTGGTAAAAATACACCATCGGCCCGCGTGCGAGAGAGTCATTCCTCTTGCCGTGCACTAATAGGGTTTGAATTTCTGGTCAAAAGAGGAACATTAGGATGAAGGGCGGACCTGTCAACCGCTGATCATTACACAGTTGAGTAAATTAAATGAAAGAAATCACACAGGTGTCCGCTGCTCGGTTTGGGGTACTCGCTGCAGACAAGTTAACCTGGTGAAAACGAGCGGGTTTGGCTCAATATCTTAATGAAGGTTTGGAGTTGTGAGGTTTTTATCTGAGAGCAGCAGGTTCTGTGTGAAGTTGCCCCTCGCGGCTCACTGGGCAACACGAGCACATGGGAGCACGCAGTAATGCAACATGTCAGGGGCTGTGTTAACTGGCTGTGATCAAACCGCAGCACAAGACATTTAATCGACTGCCTGCACTGATAATGTACATTTCGCTTCAGTTTTTCCACTGTTGGTTTGTCTGTGTGTGTGTGTGTGTGTGTGTGTGTGTGTTGTGTGAGTCAGTGGCTGAAAACATGTCTATTCTCTGATCAAAGGTAATGTTCAGAAGCTCACTCTGGTGTGTGTGTGTACGTGTGCATGCATGTGGCCTTTTACCTCTGTGCCTGTAAGCGTGTAAAAATGTATCTATGGGTTTAAATGTGTGTGATATTTACATGTGTGTGCATGTATGTGAATTTCTTAGATATGCCAGTCATTTATGAAAGGGCATGTTTGGATCTTTTGCATGAGTGTGTGTGCTTTCTGTGTATTGTGTGTGAGGGAGACAGTGGGAATGCTGAGTGTCTGTAGGTTTGGAGAGCAGCACACCATAAAAGGAATATGCAAGAGGCTCCACATTCCCAGATCTCGTCTTGCTTCATCAGTGGCCCTGAAGCATTTTCACATTGTCATGTTTTTCTTCTCTGCTGAAGCAGTGCAACATTCTGCAAAAAAGAAGCCCACTACAGAAATACTACAACCACTAAAACAGCATGAGAAAGAGGAAAAATACAGAGAATGAGGCTTTACATGATTGGGACATTTGTTTTGCGTTTAATGTCGATGTGGCACAGGTCTCTCTGTTTCACGTCAAATGTTTTTAACTGAAAAAATTACTGAAGAGCAAAACTGGACACAAAAATTAACAATACACTTTGTTGTTGTGTTCTGGGAAAATGAAATCTGCAGTTTCTTTAGCAGTGGTTTAATTTAACACATTAACCCCCCAAATATTTTGAAATAGGCTTAGTCTCAGCTGGATTTTCCCTTTATCTGAACATTACATTTTTATGAGGCACCCTAATGAGGGGCACCAACACATGTAACTAACTCATAAACTCACTAATAGCAATGCTTTTGTGTAACTTAGCAGACTGAGCCGCTGATTGGTGAAATCAATCAAAAGGAGGAGAACATCTGTAAGTCAGATGAGATTATCCTATTTAATTCCAAGGCTAATCAACCTGTTTCCAGACGTTTCTTGAATCACACACTGCAAAAACTCAAATATTTGTCTTATTTCTAGTCATAATATCTCATTACACTTAATATAAGACATGATCACCTAAGGAATAACTTGTTTTTAGACAATTTTCACTTGTTTCAAGTGAATTTTCACTTGAAAATTTGCTTGTTTCATTGGCAAATTTTGCCAATGAAACAAGCAAATTATCACTTGTTTAAAGTGAAGTTTCACTTTTTCCACTGGCAAATTTTGCCAATGAAACAAGCAAATTTTCAAGTGAAAATTCACTTGAAACAAGTGAAAATTGTCTAAAAACAAGTTACTTTTGAGATGATCATGTCTTATTTTAAGTGTAATGAGATATTTTGACTAGAAATAAGACAAATATTCTTAGTAAGATTTTGAGTTTTTGCATTGCATGGCATTTTCTTGATTCTAGCAGGCTGATCTGCCTAGACCCAACGGGAAAAACAACTTTGTGGCCGGGCAAAAATTTTCTCCATGGGGCACCATGACTTTTCTAGGTAAGAAAAATCACACTTGAAGGCCATATGCACAGCCACGGCCGCTTATAATATTTCTGTAGTATTTCTATAGTAACTCTGTTGTGTCTAGGGGTAGAAAGAATGTGTTAAATTGTGCCAGGGCACGAAATTTAAGAAAAGATGCCACTTCTGAATTTTATATGGAAGAGGCCCACAAAATGTCTTGCATCATGTTTTGAAGGGAGCTCGTGTCTTATTAAGGGGAGTTTTCATTCATTAACCAGCTGCTCTCTAGCTGACCTGCACTTAAGTTTGCATTTGATCCATCTGCTGACAGTTCAGCTGCTGGCCAGAGTCAGGTAGGATATTTTTTCTGACGGTCTGGCCGGTGTACAGGGCGTTGGGCTGGACAAGACAGAGGACATGAGGTTAGTAGTCGGTCCCTCAGTGCATCCTGGGTCATATGTCTGTTTACACCTCTAATGGCATGCGGACAAAAGCGTCTCAGGCCACCTCCGAGAGAAAGGGCCTGTTCCCACCTGGTATTAACAACCGTCCTGAGAAATCCAGATACAAGCTGACACCTCGAAGTACAGGTGTAAACAGCAGCAATGCATCTTCAATGTGTCTTGAGTGATCGGATCTCAGGACTCTCTCTCTCCCTCTCTCTCTCTCTGTCTCTGTCTCTCTCTTTCTCTCTCTCTGAAATGATACGTGTTTGTTTGCATATAGAGTGGGAAAGTGAGATCTGAGCACAAGTGGCCAGGCGAGACACATTTGGAGATGCATGTTAATGCCAGGTGTGTATCGATGGACTGACAGCTGTCCACTTGTATTCGGATTTCTTAGGACGGTTGTTAATAGCAGGTGGGAACAGGCCCTGGAATGTCCGGAGTGTCCTGGAATCCAGTCAATCTGGACACGCTGAGGACGGATTTCTGCTGTTTACCCCTGTGCTTAGAGGTGTCAAGTTGTATTGGGATTTCTCAGGACAGATGTTTGTACCAGGCGGGGACAAGGCCTTAAAGTACATGTTATGCATTCTATGCCCAACACTGCAGCCCCTGCATGGCAATAGGTCAGATGGGGGCAAGCATCTGAGGAAGATCACCCCTCCGAAATTGTTAGTTGGTTGGATCCACGTGCTACTAATAAGGAACAGGATATAGTAAGAATTGTCGCCTCATTTATCCAGTTTTGTCCACGATGGAAAAAGTGGGCGGGGCTTGGGCATGAAGCTCCTGAGCTGATACGTGGCTTCACTACAGCGCTGTGCATGGTGCTGGGCTGGACGACTGAAACGTGTCATTTCTCTCTGTCTTAATTCAATTACAAAAAGACTGGAACTGCACAAAAACAAAGACTTGAATGGATCTTCCATTTATTTAACTTGAGTCAATGACACAAGCAACAGTCTGAGTCTTCCATCGACAACACTGTGGCCTCTGCACTACACAGTAAACATGAAATTGGAACCATAGAAATTGAATGGTTAATGAACCATTCAATTCCTATGATGGGAGCACTGTAGGCCCGGTGGCTGCCGCCTCCAGCACACCGTGAGTCACCACTCTCTGATTCACTGGCATCA
Organism: Myripristis murdjan; assembly: GCF_902150065.1. Taxonomy (NCBI): domain Eukaryota; kingdom Metazoa; phylum Chordata; class Actinopteri; order Holocentriformes; family Holocentridae; genus Myripristis; species Myripristis murdjan. Next base: position 2,668,820 of record NC_043985.1, on the reverse strand, counting down.
CACACACAAAAGAACAGCCATATGAAATCAAGCCACGACGCTGCAGACCTCCGCTATAGGCTATTCACAAAACATGAAAATAGACAGAAACAATAAAGAGTCCGTCTACTCGCTGTCAAAGTAATTAGGCTACCGAGTCCACGCTTTGAGATTTGTAGATCAACATGGCAGCACTGTAATAAAGATAGCCTAGTAGGCTATGTTTAGAGATATTTATGCACAGTTGTGTACATGTATTGGGCTCGACTTGGCTCACTCAAAGTCTACCAAAAGAGGGAGGGAGGGAGAGGGAGAGAAAGAACGAGATACAGAGAGTTATATCCATTACATTTAGCTAGTCTGACCTGGGGGACAGAGGCTCGTCCAGGACGGGCACAGCTGATGCAGCGGGCTGACTAGGACCCAAACTGATTCATAAACACCATATCTGCCACCCTCCATGAGCTTTTATGGCAGGCACTGTGCTTTATCAGACCCCTTTGGATTACACAAGAAAGTAGTGCAAGTCGTACTGATTTGTCACAAAATCCTTCACTTTTTTTCCCCTGTGGTCCACAAAGCCTAGATTTGCCTCAAGTTGCTTTGAGAGATAAAGTTGAAGACAAAGTCACCAAGTAGGCAACAGTGGTGGGGAGCGAGAGACTGTGTGCACCTCAGAAATCTCTGCATAGTGATTGAGTACATCTCAAATAAACCTGGCTGCATCCATTACTGCATACATTATATTAATCAACAGTAACTTATGAAAGCACAGCCTGTAATAAATAACTAAATGAATGAACACAAATAAAAGAAAAATCAACTTTTTATTATGAAAAGGTCACTCTTATTTGGATTATACTAGTCACCTGCCATCACTCAGCATACTGTATTTAGTGGGGATTTAGAGTGGCTTCTAGGGACTTAAACACAAGAATGATGTCGATGCAGCAGAGGGAGAGCGAGACTCTCTCTCTCTCTCTCTCTCTCTCTCTCTCTCTCTCTCTCTCTCGCTCTCTCTCTCTCTCGCTCTCTCTCTCTCGCTCTCTCTCTCTCTATAAATATATATACAGAGAGACAGAGACAGAGAGTTATGTGTGTGTGTGTGTGTAGATAGATAGATAGATAGATAGATAGATAGATTTGTACTTTTTGTGTTGTTGTAATTGTATTTTTTAGTTTTTAGTTTTGTTAAGTTTTTTTTTTTTTTTTTTTTTTTTTTTTTTTTGCTAATTTGCTCATGTTTTTGACAGAAATGACAGAAAGTGAATTTGTTCAGGTTTCAAAGAGTTGATATTACCAGAAATTAAGTCACTAGAAATTTGTCATGGTTCAAAAAAAAAAAAGTAAAAAGTATGTATGAGTGATTATTTTAACATGATGTTATAATATCACCTCTTTGAATCTTTATCAGTGTCCAAGACTGGCATCATAAACAATTTAGTACTGAATACAAACGAATCCCAAGGCAAAATCATTTCAAATGGGGGGCCCGCGGCTCAATGAAAGTCAGCGTGGGGATCCAGAACATGAAAAAGCTGTCTTTCTGTAACAGAGGCCCTGGAATTGTTTCACATTTCAGGGTTGTCCCTCTTTACTGAGCAGTAAGACTGTCTGAAAAATATATTCCACTACAGAAATTCCACCACCAGCAAAGCAGGATGAGAGAGAGAGAGAGAGAGAGAGAGAGAGAGAGAGAGAGAGAGAGAGAGAGAGAGAGAGAGAGAGAGAGGGTGGCTTCAAATGATATGATTTGAAATGAAATGAATGATAAATTAGGGGTATCTTTGGTCTTGCTGTGAAGCTGCTGCTCTCTCTGCCTTTCTTTTCATGTTAACAAGCAGCAGACTGGCCTGCAGTGGGCCTCGGCACACTTTCTCCTTCTCCACATGCCGTCCACACCTCCAAGGCCTTCAGCTCTCTAATGAAGACCTGCTGAATGGACGGCTGTTGGCCTGGGTGATCTGCCTTTCCCCTGCTTTCTTTCTTTCTTTCTTTCTTTCTTTCTGTCAACTCTTCCGCACACACACAAACTCACACAAACACAGACACCTGCAGGCGTTAATATAAAGGTAGGGCAGGTTATCCAGTCTTGATCCAGCCTAATTATAAGGTGCTGTTGTTCACTACTGGCCCCATGAACACACACACACACACACACACACACACACACACACAAACTGCCTGCATGATCTCAATGGGATTTTGTCTCTCACATGATGAGGCTTGCCACTCCATGCAGCATCATTAGCTGTGTGATGCACGTCAGAGGCCATAGTTTCCATAGTGAAAGTCACCATAGCACCATATGACAAACTCACTACCATCCAGCCAACATGCACACACACACACACACACACACACACACACACTGTAATTCTTCTGTGTATCTGACCAGATTGTCCACTGACAAGGATGTGTGTGCGTGCATGCATGTGTGTGTGTGTGTGTGTGTGTGTGTGTGTGTGTGTGAGGTTGGGGGTGTAGGGGTGGTTCACATGGAGCAAAGAGCATCATTCACAGATAGATTGACACCTGAAGAAAAATAGCTGTAGGTCTAATCAATTTGAATGTGTTCCCTGGAGATACTGCTCTGTGTGTGTGTGTGTGTGTGTGTGTGTGTCAGGTAAGCTGAGCAGCCAGAATCAGCAGCACTGCATGTCCAGTCAGCAGCGATCTTGCCAACCTCTGCACGACCAGACTCATGAATAGATTAGTATTCTGTGTGCGCACACACGTGTGTGTGTGTGTGTGTGTGTGTGTGTGTGTACTCATTATCAACCTCGACTACCTTATAAAAGGGCTGTCTGGGCTCCTATTAGGATCCAGATCCATGACCTGGGAATACTGTGGTTGATCAGTGTCATTCCCAGCACACACGCCTGCGTCCCAGCCCTCACACTGCACTACAAAAATGCTGCGTTGCCGACAGCATGTTGTCAACGTGTTGCTCTAGCAGCTCCTCTGAAAGTGGAGCAGAGGGAGAGAAAAAAAGCATAACTACAGCTTTGATGTGTTTTCTGCTAGTTGCGCTAATGTAAACAGACCTAAGCTGAGACAAACTGCGATACAGGGACTTGTACTGCTGCGCAGAATTACCTGCTTTATATGGAATATGCTGTTTGTCACTCTGAGCGCATAGACCCTCTGTTTTTGAGCTGAATATCATAGTGGATGTGGGTTGCTGTTCATTTTATGAAGAGTCAATTCACCATAAAACAGTCAGTATCACTTTGATCTCATTATTTCTATGTGCTATATAAGGATGGTGGTCATCACTGTGGGTTGAAAGTGCAATGTGCAAAACTGAGGGTTGACTGAAATGAGCTCATTCTAACCAACGAGATCCCACAAGCTCATTTTCTTTTGACTCGTCAACCACCAGCACACCTTATTCCTGTATTGTTCGGAATATTCGCTATATTCCCGTTGTGCACGTGTCATGTAAACACGCACCGAACCCGATTAAGGTCATATTCCGGTTGGAGAGAATTCCGAATAAGACCCCTGGCATATGCCTGTTCCAACCGGAATATTGAGGCATGTAAACACCTTAGTCGGAAAATGCCCCAAACCAGAATATTCAGTCACGACTGCGCATGCTCGACTCGCAAGGAATTCTGGGGCGGCGTTGTTGTTATGGTTACTGCAAGCAGGGAAAATGACAGTGCACACTACAGCATGGTGAACAGCAGCAAGAGCCAGGAGACTGCAGTCCGCCTTCAGCTAATGAAAGAATTAAATATCATGGAGGATATCGATGGGAGAAAACATAGAAATAGCAACAGAAGAAGAAGAAGAAGACGACTTCTTCTTCTGTATTTCCGGCAGACCAGACGCCTATACGTGTACTGCTGCCCCCCGCGGCTGAGTGTCGCATTACGTCAGAGAGTGGAATACGCTGAAACATGGGGGCATGCCACGTAACATGTAAACGGAATATTCCAGTTGCCGCGGCGCAGTTACCTTAGCCGGAATATTGAGCCGAACCGGAATATGGTGTGCATGTAAACGTACTCAATGTTATTGGAAGCCACAGTCAATTAAACAATCACTCAGGTTTATTTGTCTCATGTATATGAGGTGCAGTCCCAGTGAAATGTAATCCTGCCAGTTCCTTCAATGAATGCATTACAGTTTACATAGGAAAGGACTGGTATTAGTAATAAATCTATGTGTGTGACCGGATCAGTCGTAAGCAGAGACCACATCTAGGATGCTGGTGGCCTGAGGTAAAAGCTCTTCCTCAGCCTCTCAGTGCAGGCCTGGTGTATCCGGTAGCTTCTTCCTAACCGCAGCAGGGGGGAAAAAAAGGCCATCATCTAGGTGGTTGGGAGTTTTAAAGATTCTCCTAGTCTTATTCTTGAAGTGCCTAGTGTAAAGATCCTTTAGGCAGGGTTGCCAGATGGCATGATCCAGCTTTCCAGGACCAAGACACTACAGTTCCCAATGTTCTGCTGTCTCCTTGAATTTCATGCTTATTTCATGTTTGTTTTGTCAGTTGGGTCTAAACAGCCCTGATCCTCACCAGTTTTCCATCGTGCACTTTGAATCTTTACAAAGCACTCACCATACATGACGCTCCATGGTTGTAGTGGAGTTTATGGGGGTTATGAAATCATCACGCCTCATCGTGCAGCATCACGTGTTTAACATGCAGGACGACGTAGCGCTCCAGACAAAGGAGCAACACTCTTGACTCCTGATCACGGTCATTTTGCAGAGTCAACCAACTTGGGTTAGCCAGCTCAGCGCGCCGGCTGACCGGAGGATTTTCATGGGTCATCTGCTGTGAAACATATTGCGCTGCTGCTGCTCTGATCTGTTTCAAACGGAAAGCAGACGTGGTGGTTAGAGCTGCCCTCTGTTCAGGCAGAAAGCCTCACCTCAGTTTGATCACTTGATTTGAAAAATATGTGAGCAGAATTGGCACTGACATTTTCCTTGAATGATTTTTTTTATGGTGGTAGTCTGCAAGGTCCTTGTGTTTTTTTTTTTTTTTTTTGTTTGTTTTTTTGTATGATCATCTTTACTGCTAAGCTCTCATGGCTGCAGTGTTTCTACACAGCACTATCCAGATATCACCTGAGAATCAAAGCACTGTCACTGTCCTTGGATTGTGTGTGATGGAGTTTGTGGCTCAGTGGGAGGGGCTCTTTGTCTGATCAGCCATGCTGGCTCTCACTGCACATACCAACTACCCAGTCCTCTTCTATTTATCATAAACAAACTGAAGCATAAAACCCATCCTCTCCTGTGTACAAGAGGATTTTTCCTGGGAAAGCGCTACAAGACACTAAGTGTTAACAGCAAATGTAAAAGCTTTTATTAACTGGAGAGAGGCTGAATCACTGTTGTATTACATCAAGCAGTGATAGAGAGAAGTACATTTAATTTGAATTTATTGCAGATTTCTACTTAGGGAGACGGCTGCGTGAGAGTAGTAGAGTAAACTTAAGCTGAAACAAGTTTTAGTCCAGTTTGACTTGTGTACAGTTGGGACATGTCAGCCGAGGGGTGTGCAGGCCGAGGCTGCCTTGACATTCTCTGTGCTCTTTAATAAATCATAAAAATCACAGATGGGAGTGAAAAGGTGGAGTGATGTATAAAAAAATAGCTGACATCTTAAATACAGGTGTACTACAGTTTAAATACTGCTGGGGAATGACTGTGACTGGCAAGACGAGGGTCAGTGAGGGCAGATGGACTTAAGGACTATTTTTACTTAATATTCTTCAAACACTATTTAACTGTGCTTTGCACTGTAATGCTCTGTGTGGCTCTGCATGCAGTGAGTGACTGAGTGAGTGATTGCTCATATGTTTCACGATTAAACTTAATGCATGTCAGGTAAAAGCAGACAGTTTACTCTTTTTTTTTATGCTCCCATGATATAAATGTATTTCCCAAAAAGCCCTCTAACAAGTTTAGATAAATTTCAAAGGGCTCAAGGAATATGACAGGGGGGTAGGTGGGCTGTCTTGAACCTCTGAGAGAGCACATTTAATGATGGTAAAAACCTCAAAGAGATTAAAAAAAAGGGCGGCAAGAGAGTTTCCAAAACAAACTACATAATTGTACCCTGCCCACAAAGTTTACCAAAATGCAGTACATCTTCCCAACTCCAAAATAGATCACAGCATCTGAAGTATATGCCACACTGATCTTTGGGAGCTGCATTACTAAATGTGTTCCTCAGGAAACAACAAAAAAACAACCTTCCAATATATATACTGACACTCTGGCCAATAATACATTTAGGAGGCTGTTTCTATTTAAGAGCAGCTGAGTGTGTGGTTGATGGGTGACAAAAAAGGCAGCATAAGCAACATTATATATTTAGGATGTTTTTTCTAACTGCCTCTCATTGTGGGCTACACCGGATAAGAACATCCATCATGTTGATATCTTACTGTAGTGAGAGCAATGTTTCAAGACATCAATACATGTAAACAATTTACGGCAGCAAACAGTCATCAGTTCAATTCATCAACCCTCAGAAAAATGCTTTTCTACAATATCTATGTCGTTTTATCCTCTTGATCGCCCTCTTCTCTCAATCCGGTCGGCAAAGCCTGGAGATTTCTCGATCTGTCTATATCAATCAGCCACGCTCGACTCTCTCTCGCTGTTTCTCTCCAAATTTCTCCTTCACTCCGCTCTGCTGTCGCGGTATGTTACCTCTGGGCTCAGTCAAAGTCCAGATATCAATTATTAATAAAGTGGGTTGACACTGACTTGATCAGCTGTCTTTTCATTGATCTGGCCTCCCATCCAGTTGCAGCTGGATGTGAAACAACCAGCCCAAAGTATTTATAGCCTCAAGTGTGGTTTTCTGTTTCCTCTTTGACCCATGTCTTCATCTGAGTGTCTGGGTGCATTTTTTACACCTGTATTGTTATGTTGTCAAGCACCATCTGGTTGCTATCTGATCACCCCAGATGCATGTTAACACCGGGTGTAAAGGGGATCTTTTTGGACATGCCAACATCTTGTTTGGGGTCATAACCACTCCATTTAGCTGCCACTTCCATTATTTTTTCATGAATAAAACAGACAGGCGAGTGGAATTAATTGGATAGGGCTGGAATGGTACAGAGCATCTGATGTCCAAAAATGTATGCACAGTGGGTGTTCTTTGGATGAAGGACTTGTACTCATTCAGTGTTTATTCAAAAGGGACAGGTACATATACAATGTACATTTCATAAATATTCTGATTCTGATTCCAACACACTCCTCCAAAAATATAATGAACAGACTGCTCCATGACCAGTGCTGAGCGTAATGCTTTGCTGTACTCACATTACATTTGTCTGTAATGCAGTAACGTAACATGTTACTCTTCAGTTACTAATCCAGCAGTTATGCCGTTACTTGAGTTACATAGGTTTTTCAATTATCTGCATAATAGTCGGAGAGAAAAAATCATCAAATGTGCCTTTCATGCACGCTTGTGCAACGATTGCCTGAGAGTTCATGTGATAGACAGGACAAAAATGAGAGAATGGTCAACAACTTGGTATGGGTGGAGATACACAGATTACTTCCAATTTGTCATGCGAAAGGACAAGAATGTGACAGTAAAGTGCAAACTGTGACCAAGCCAGAGACAAAAATAATGTTACAAGTAGTGTAACAAATTATTTTCCATAGAGAGTAAATTAAAAAAATGAATACATTACTTTTTTAAATAGTAACAACTAATGTGTAATACATTACATTTTTTTACTTTTTTTTTTTTTTTTTTACTTACTTTTTGCTTTTTTTGACCCCAACACTGTCCATGACCAAACATATTCAACATAGCCCGTAATATGTTTTTGCCAAAAAGTACTAGCCACAGACCAACAGGACAATTCCTGTATTGGCATAAATATTTCTCTGTGGATCCAGATTATTTAAAAAAGGCTGTGTCTTGGGCTCATTCAAGCATTTGTTGTCTTTACCTGCTTATTACTTTTCCGGGTCACATGGGGGCTGGAGCCTATTCACATCCTGGACAGCTTCCCAGTCCATCACAGGGCTAATACAAACAGACAAACACTCACATTCATATCTATGGGTGGTTCAGAGGCTCCACCTGGCTTGCATGTGTTCAGAAGCCGGGAGGAAACCAGGCAACATTCAATCTCCACACAGAAAAGGCTCAATCTGAGTCGGTCTTGCCATGAGGACACAGTGTCAACCACCAAACCTTAAGTGTTAACCTCACCAGCACGTCTAGGACAATTTCTAGCAAATCTGACAGCCAACAACTGTATGAGTTACACCAGCTTAAAGCGCTCCCCCAGTGACCTCGGCAAGGGTTTGAAAATGCTCAATCAAGCCTTGCAAGCAGATCATTAGTTTACAAGGCAAAACAGAAACAACAGATTCCTGCCAATTGAACAGCTGTGCTACCCTGCCTTGATTTCCCAACTGCACACCCAAAACTCATTTTGATTTGGATAGTGACTGGTGGAGATAATCATACTCCACTTTTTTGAGGAGGACACGTTCCAAAAAAAAAGTTTATAAATTCAAATCAGTGCATCACGGAGCCAGCCTGTGCCCTGTTGATTAACATTACCCAATGTAATGCCCTGAATTACTCCTAATTCCCATACATATTCATATAGGAAATTCCATACTGGCAATTAGAAATGGTGCTGCTGGTGTGAGAAGCAACATCCATTAGACGGTCTGATGAGTTAACAGCTATGGCTTGTTTACTCTTAGAGGTTAGAGATGCAAATCTCAGGACCAGCTCAGAAAAATGTGGGTGGGGAAAGAAATTAAATAACACCCACCCCTCTCTTAAAGGTGTACTTCACCCAAACACGATTCATTGTGTACCATCCATTCACCCCAATTTGTGTTTAATTTAAAGTCTGGATTACATGCATCATGTAACACAAAGGTTACCGACACTGTTGCCATAGAGAGAGGAAATTGGTACCTTCAACAAACAGCAGTAAAAAGGACATAAAAAAAATCGCTAACACTTCAGTGGGCCACAATTTCATGGTAAGTAGGAGATAATTAGCAAGTAAAGTCTTTGAAATTACCCCCAAATGACATGAACATTTACCTCAAAATTTATTGAAATCCAAAACTTTTACTTTTACTGTGTCTGCAAACTCATTCTAGATGAATATTTCAAATCCATTAGATCATCAGACTGAAACCAGCATTCCCACTGCTCATGGAATTTCTGGAGTATCATAAAAACTTCTGTGCAGCTTAGCTGTATTGGAGTTTTACAGGAAAGCCTTTGAATAAAAATCACCAACTCAGTTTGCAACATCATTTGGAATGTTCAGAAAGAGTAAGTAGAGTAAAAATTTCAGTTTTCAATACATTTTGAGGTATACGTTGATGTAATTTCAAAGAAATTTCAAATATGTTACTTGCTAATTATTTGCTCCTTACCATGACATTCGCAGGCCACTTACAGTGAGGTGTTATCAAAACATCCATTTCAAATTCACAAACTCTTTGTGCACTTTCAAGCATTAGGCCTCCTGGCTAATGAACAAGCCAGAGGCAGGTCTTGGATCCGGTCAGTGTGCAGGCCAGTCACACATTGGTGCCTGTGCATGAGGCACAAGCACCTATGCTCCCCTTTTCAGAAAGTCGGTTATTTGGCAGTTGTTTAGTAAAAGTACATTGGTTTGGAATGTGCTGAACAAACAAATGGGAAGTCTGCTGCTGTTTGTTGAAGATGCCAATTAATTGAACAGAAATAGCTACAGTTTTTGGAACCTTCATTCCTCTTGGGCCATGGGATTAAAACTTTTTTTTTGGTTTGTTTGTTTTTTGTTACACATTTGGAAATTCAAGACAACTTGTGGTGAATAAATACTAAAAAAAAATACGTTTTTTGGGTGAAGATTTAATTAAACAACTATTGTCAATGCACCTCAGAGGCCAATTCCTTAGCAGAGAAAAGAATAGACAACCATCATTTGGCACTGGTCGGCTCTCAGTATGCATGTATAGAAGTATATTAAAGTGAAGGAGGATAAACATGGAATTTACTTGACTTTCTATGGATGAATGAACAATAAAATACATTTATGTGAATAACTGCCCTGTGCTCTCACAAGTCCTTGCCTAAATTTCACTCTTGACTCTTCTACTCTGATCTACTTTGATGCTCATCCTTTCATCATTAAGCCTGGCCTTCTTGGTCACTTTCTTTCCTCTGTTTTATACATCATTCTTCTTCTTCCCCCCCTCCCGCTTCATCTCCATCTCTATTGCACTCTGACACACACACACACACACACACACACACACACACACACACAGCCGTATCCTCTTCTTCTCCAACCCTTTTCTCCTCAGGTCCTCATTAAAACTTGATGGGTATGAGTGAAGCCAATAATCTTCAGGCCCCGTGAACAACGCTGGCTGAAATCAATAGGTTTGCTGCTACAGAAAAAAAAAGAAAAAGAGGAGGTGGGAGAAAGTCTGGCTTATTAAATATTAAACCAGCAGGTCTCTAGGGAAAGGAGGAAGCGTTGTGGTGATGCACTGTCTGACCCAATTAGCATCTCCTGTTCACCTGCCAGGCTCCACTCATGGCTCTACTCTGAGTTTTACTAGTCACGACAAGGCTCTTCTGTGATGGTCACACTCTTCAGGAGTGTTCTGCCTGCTGTCTTTTAGACTAATCATGACATGAATCATCTGGGATTGTCACACTCCTGAAGAGGACCATCTTAACTCACTGGAAGATCAGTCACCAGCAGGTCTAACGTGGTCTCACTCCTCAGGAGAGCCATCTGTCACACGAGTCACGGCAAGTCTCTTCTGGGACGATCGCACTCTGTAGGAGCACTGCCTTGGCTCTCTGTTTTATGAGTTGCCTGAAGGTTCCTCTTGTCTTACTCTTAAGGAAACTCTTAAAGAACCTCATGGTAGCTGTAGACATCTGGGGGCTTTTGGGTCATTTTCGCCTTGCTGTTTTCACCTGCAAGAATAGTCTTTTTCATAAAATGTGTTTTTTCAGGCAGGGCAGAATACACACAAAAATAGATAATAACTGTGGTTTTGTGGGGTTTTGTGTGTGATGCATGGTTTCTATAACATTGTAACACATTCAAAATACCGGATTCCAGTGGCAAAATCAGTCTTTCCCTTAAATTTTGGCCAAAAGAGACAGCAGAGGCCGAGATATTGAGCATTACGCCGGGGAACCTCTTGGCCTTGTGGTGGCACTGTGGTGGGCCAATGAAGTTTATATTAAAAAATGTCAGACGTCAGTGTAAAAATTCATCATATTCCAAGTTTTGTCCAAAACAGGCCAGTGGAAAACTGCTACGGAAAAATTCACCCATTTCATTAGTCTAAATAACAAACTGGGGCTGTAACAGAGAGGATGCTGTGGATCCACTCTGTTTATCCAAATCACATTCTACTGCCATGTGAGGTTCAGAGTGAAACCGTCCAAACTGTCTCTCAAACAAAAGTGAGCAGCGCTCCATCTAGACCAGTGGTCCCAAACACAGTCCTCACGATCCCCGTCCTGAAAGTTTTGGTACCAGCTCTTTAGCACACCAGATCCAGTTAAGGGCTTAATGCTGATTGGTTGAAACAAACCTCAGTATCACAGCAGTATCACAGATAAACCAGGTTAGGAAACATGAGCATGATGTGCGCAGTTTGCTGATTTAAAAAAACAAAAAACAAAATGACTCCATACAGCTCAGTCCTCTAAAGCTGAATGATCACATCTTAAATGGAAAAGATCTGCACTTACACTATTAGTGCTAATCTTCACTACAGCCTAGGTCTATATTTTACATCACATTTTTATATAATTTTAAGAATACTGAAGACACTGGGATACACCTCATGAAACCAGGACTGTCCCAAATAAACCAAGACTTGAGGTCACTTCATATTCATTTCAGTTGGTTTGGAGAATGCTGCTGCTTGCAATGACAGAGACATTTCACATGTGTTTCAACTGGCGTGGGGGTGGATAGTGTAGATCAAAATTTAAAATAATTTTAAGGCAAGAAAAATGTAGGATTCCCTCATCAAAAATGGTAAAGATATCTTTAAATTACCTATTTACAAGTGACTCAACTGAACAAAAACAAGGAGGCTACCCTCATACATATGTAATAATGTCTATTCAACCAGAGTAATCCAGTACAACAGCCAGCAGGCAAGCATTGGTTTGCATTGCTTGTCACAGGACAGGAGTTGGAGCTAGAAGATGAATGAGTAAGGATGTGGATTCAAAGAGAAAAAGGAAAGAAGTTAGGGACAGATGGCAAGAGAAAGAAGCTGCCAAAACTTTTCACTACTGCTCCTTTCTTCTCCTCCCTCTCTATCACTCGTAATACCAGGAGCAAGGAAATAACTTGGCAAAGACAAGAAAGGGAAAGTGGGATTTGAAGAGACCAGGATCTTTAAATTAGATTCAAACAGAATACTGTATATTTTAAAAGGGGAAGTGTCAACTTTGAAGGAAATCTCTCTTGATAGTTTGTATATAAGTCGTGACAGATGATTTGATTAAGCTGGGCACATGTCAGACAATCCTATGATTTCCTATCTGTGTAGTGCTTGCCTTGGCATCCTCCATCTGAAGCTTCTCTGGCCTCCTGTGTCTGATAAAATAGCATGAGACACACTGATTTCAACACCATGAAGGGAAGGGCGACTAATGAGGAAATATCCAGGAAGACAGGGAAGGTGTGAGATGGACCAGGGAAGCAGGAACAAAGTACAGAGGTGAAAGCCTGCAAGAAAATAATTTCATCCTCCATGTCCATGACACACTTGACCACTCTTTCAAGTCCCCCGTAGCCTCTGGTTCACACTCATTTGCAGCTGCTGAGACGATGGGGAAGCATGAGCCTAATCACACAGCGGTGCACATATCCAGAGAGAGACAGAGTTCTCTACAGTGTGCGTGAAAGCTTTGTTTTGCTTTCGTTCTAATTCACAGGCGGTTCTATATCTAAATCACTGAATGATTGCTAATTATTATTTCAAAACACAAACATGAGCCTCACGTCTCTCTGGAAGAATTTGCCCTGCTCAACAGTGACTCAACAAACAGCTCTGGGCTTTGGTGCTGTAAACGATTATGTACTAAGTCAGTGGCTGGTGAGACTGGATTTTTAGTGATGTGTGTGTGTGTGTGAGCATGTGTGTGTGTGTGTGTTTGTGTATATATACATGGCATGCACTCAACCACTTGACTATGTTTGAAAATGCTAGAGAGAGGCTTCTGTGTGCTCTTGGTTTCCTTCACATTTCAATAAACAGAATTAAAGCACCATGGCAGCGATTTTGAATGTTTGGCTCATTAATTACAGTTTCTCCACATTTTACCCTGCAACAAACCATTTTGCAAATCATGCGGGGCAACTAGACATTTCATAGCATGTGATCAAAATTGTTTGATTTTGAAATTCGAATGTTTGGTTGAAACACACACCTTATAATGTTCTGTATTCTTTATAATGTTTAATAATTTCAAGCTGCTCTTCATGTCAAAATATCACAACACATAAATGCACACACTACAACAGCAACAGTGATTTATAAGCCTCATTACACAGCACAGCAGTGTTCACAGGTCCTCCTTTCCTCAATGGGACACCTTGATTGTTTTCCACAATCCTTTCAGGTCTGGCTTGTACTCAGGTGATAAAATCTTTTGATCAATCAATATGAGATTTACTGATAAAAAAAAAAAAATTAAAAAAAAAATACATGCTTGATGATGTAACATGGCACAACTTTCACTTCCACTTTGACTATCGTGGGATAGCAGCAGACAGGATTTTTTTTAATGAAGGCACATTTTAAATGAGGGCAAGGTTTAGAGTTACATTTAAGGCACTAATGGATGTTTTTCATGGGGAATACTTTAAAATATGTAATACTGATGAACAGAGATTATTTTTGGGGGCTTAATAAATGACTGGAGGCAGGACTTTAAGACTGTGACAAACACACTTTTTTTCAACACCACGTCCTCATATAATTTACATCAGTTAGATACAACCGACTCCTCGTTTACCATTGCCATGCATGTCACTTCCTTTCGTTATCTTTTTACCTTCTTTAAAACTGACAGCAAACAGCTTGTTTCCCCATCAGAAACTATCCTGACAATCCGTTTCTGACAAGCGCTGACAAGACGCTACCCAAGCCGCCTGACACCTGATTGATTTGTGCTGTGTTGCTGCTCATGGTTGCATCCCCGTCTGCAAGATTATTTCGGTTTCTGTAGTTACGACATGTGGGGTGGAAACCCATTTCATTCAGACTTTGTTGGATAACATGGCTAAATTTATCTCCAGCCACTCCCAGAGAGATGATCGCATTTTACATCTGGATTTCCTGCCTTTTTGCCCCATGTAAACACAAACTCTCTTTCTCTCTGTTGGTTTCATGCACCGAACAACCACCCACACATCCTCATGTCACGTCCCATCTTCCTGATGGTTTTATCTGCATTTTTCACTGACTAAAACCCTCATTAACTTTACAGTATGAGGCTGTGTCAAGCCTGGTTTCTTGTTATGGACTCGACACCACCAGTTGGGCCATGCCGTTGGTCTATGACAGCCTGTCCTACTTGTGTCGTCCCACATCATTTGCCTCACCCGTGCCTCTACTGGCTCCATCCTGCGTCCACTCAAGACTCAATCATAATTCTGTCGTTGTCGCCGCTTAAAATTCCAGTCATGACCGCATTTTTAGTTATGCAGCCTCTTCTTAGTCCTGTTTTATACGCTTTTCCTGGTCACCAAGCCTTGACTGGAGCTCCTGTTTGATTTAAGCAATCGATCAGCGCCTCAGCTTTATATGAGGAGAGGAGAAAGACATGGAAGGAAGAATGAAATGTAAATGAGGGAATTGGCTGTTGGAGCCGAGGTTGGGAGGGTGGAGGGGCCTGATCTGTGGGCAAGATGGATTGTAGGCTAACTCATTCACTCAGATCGGCACTGAGCTGCATAGGAAACAGTCTCAATGAGGAATATTAATATTTCCCCTCAAGTTGATTTCTCAATTCATATTAAGAAAGTTAAGATACATCTTTTTTTTTGCACACAGTCTGCATGTGAGCTTGTCTACTTGATGTGTGTAATTGCGTGGCTGTGTGTGTTTTCTAGTGCTGAGCCCATGCCCTGTCGCCGCAGCCTCAGCCAGAAGGTGTCACTCCATCTACAAGGGTTTCGCCCAGTGTCTGATGGCCCTGGGTGACAGCCTGACGGACAGCGCCCGCAAGGATGAGGACACACACGAAATACACTCCATCTGCAGGTCAGCAGAAACACACACACACACACACACACACACACACACACACACACACACACACACACACACAATGTATTTGTATGTACCGTGTCTCCATACAGGAGTATGAGACATGCATACAAGAGCACACACACAGCGCACGCTCAAACACTCAAAATCTCAGAGCATACACTCGCAAGCATAAACACTTCATCAGGATTCCCACTGATTTTCAGCAGTCAAATATGCTTTTCCTCAATCCTATACTAGTTTGGCCAGCATTAATATAACTTCACTTAGTCATGTTAGGGAAGTAACATGTTAAATCTATCAATGTTACATAAATTACAAAAAAAGATGTACTTATAACCTTTTACAGGGGTTACATCCAAACTTCCTTTTTCAGTAAAAAGCAGAATATTACATTCATTCTGTTGCCTACCATGTTGTAACCATGCTTTGTTTTGGCATATTTTTGGACAATGTGGGTCAGTCGTCATCAGCATTGAGTATTGTTATGAGGTTTACACTGCCTGCTTTGCATTTTTAGGATGTTTCAGCTTTGTTGCCTGTTTACATTATGGCAATCAAAACATAATTGAATGTAATAAGATATATTACTTTGATGAAGTAAGCAAAATAGCTACATCACTTATTACAATTAAAAAGGATAACTAACTAGTAATGTGTAAACCTTAACATCTCAAGAGTAATCTTCCCAATACCCTCCACTTATTTTGCCCAGCAGCCAGAAGAAAGACAAAGGAGTTCAGTCCTATAATCAAAGAGGTCACAGCCATGTTCAACTCCCCAGACACTGAAATTGAAATTGATTGTGCCACTATACAACACAAAGCTCTTTTGGAGAAAAATGTTTAGACAAGCATTTTATAATTCCATAAAGTCGGTGTATTGTCAATAGGGCACGCTGAGGCTGTACATTAGTAAACAAAATAACAGACCACAGTCTTGGCTCTCTCACTACCTTCTGTACTTGTTTATGTTCTAAAAACCCCTGCTAGTCACATGCTGGACATGAACACTGGTGGGGCTGTAAAGCCACAGGGATGACATGGGACCTGTTTCATGATGGTGCGTGACACATGGTGCAGCTTTGTACCGGTTAAGTGGAACGGTCATCAGGTGCACAAAGGTTTCTCCTCGCCTGCACAGATTTGCTATTTTGAAGACTTACTGCTGTGAGAGAGCCACAGCAGTGGGGGGTGTCATCAAAGATCAAGCAGTACGGTGCAATTTTAGCATTAAGGATTACCAGGATTTGTGTTCTGTCCAATCGCCTGCTCCGATCAGGTTATGGCACAAGGAACTTTCTGCTTTCTGTTCATAAAACGCATTCAATACACATACAGAATAATAACAAACAAACAAATTCAAAAGCTGACTGACTCCTTTTGTGGACGAGTTGTGGATGTTGGCAAATTTAACCTTGATAGAAATTCCTTGACAAGGAAAAAAAGCACCACAGAACATTTTTCATTCGTTCTAACTGACATATACACACGCGGCAGTGGTTGAATAAGTGTCATCCAACACAGGGCGGTGATTGTGTGTCACGACACAGAGCGGCTACATCCTCCATAAATGTCAGGGACTGCTTGCGGATGCTAGACTTCTGTTTGGCCGTTCAGCAGCTAATATCACCGAACACAGGGCCACCAAAGTATCACCTCCTCCCAAACTCATGTCATTTAAGGTGCTGTGGCACGGCTTGTGGTGACTCTGCAGCCTCTGCACAAGGGTGGTTTCCTCAGTTTTGTCTTGGATCCATCCAAGTCTCCTCTCTCCATCACAACATTACATGCCACAAGTGCATTTAAAGGGAAGAAAAAGATGTTAATGATCGATCATGGGGATCACTCCCTGCCATGCGTAGTCGTGTGGGGTCTATCATTTATTCCAGTGTCTCAGCTGGATGTGCACATGAGCAGCAAGTCATCCATCAGTCCAGTCAGGTAAATTGTGACTCTAGATTAGGGGTGTCAAACTGGATGGCTGAGAGGCTGCAGGTTCTCAATGCAACCAAAAACTCCACCAGCTGATTTCACTGATTGGTTCCTCCTCTTTGCTTGAAGGTGAGGTCATCAGTAGCTGGGTTTCCATCCACCTATTTTTATTCGCATTTTCAGAAATTGCGAAAAAAAAAACTTGGATGGAAACGCCAGAAATTCAAAAATGGCTGAAAATTTGCAAAAAAGTTTTTACGCTTGGAGGGGGTGGATTTCTCAGCGTATCAATAAAAGAAAATGCGACTTTTTGCTGTGGAAACAGGTTTTTTGAATAAACGATGACTGGACCGGATACCACGTCACACTTCTACGCTACAGTCTTATTATTAGTTATTGTTATTATTATTATTAGTCTCTTATTCCTTATTTAGGATGGTTTGGTACGAAGTTAGCGCTGCCAAAATAGTAAGCAGACTTCTCCCAAGAGCCGACAAGTTCAGCAGGAATCTGTCCCTGATCAGCTGTTGAGTGTCAGCTGAGTGTTTGTTGTTGTTCAGTCGACACACAGACGCTATCTGATGACGTCATCTCACGGCGCACTCTCCTCTCAATAATCGCAAAACAAAGCTAATGGAAACAGGCATAAATTCGCATTTTCTTTTGCGCATTTTGACAAAATTCGATCAAAAATTTCGATATATTTGGATGGAAACCCAGTGACTGAAATCACATGGAAGAGGTTTTGATTGGAATAAAAACCTGCAGCCTCTTGGCCCTTCATGGCACCAGTTTGACACCCCTGCTCTAGATGTAGCACAAACTGAGCCACGAATTGCCCACAACACAGACTTTTCTGTGAATTAGAAGAAATTTGATTTGATAATTCCTCAATTTGCCACAGCTGAAATTTTAAATACAGTTTGACACACATCGTACCCAAATGATTCACTTTCCCCTGTGGTTGTTTTTGTAAACCAGTGAAAAACTCAAGCTTGTTGGTTAGAGCTAGCCTTGTTGTCGTGTCAACATTTCTGCTTCTCAGTTCTGAAGCACATGAGTCCAACTGGATTTTTTTACATGTGACTTGGCAAACCCAGACGGAGCAGCTGCCGAACCATGCACACCTCTGTCCACGGGATCACACTGCGCCCCTTACGCTGTTCACTGTGCTTTTTGACGCAATGCACCATGCCACACAATAATTCATGGAGATAAGGCACATGTTCTCAAAATATTTATGTGCAGCAGTTGAACATCAATAAATCCTTAGGAAATTGATTTTAAGGCATTAGCATAATAAACCTTTTTTCATAGCAGCCGTTTTAACATGGAATACCAGCCAAACACAGGTGTTGACATTAATTTAGCGGGGAAAAAAAAAAAAAAAAAAAAAACATACATCATAAAACAGAGCCTATTTTAACAAACCTGATTATCGACAAGAAGATTGGCATCATTAGGTGACCTCTGCTGTATTTTATGTTGGATTTAGTTAAAAGATGGAAAAACTACTTCTAACATATTTATCCTCCTTAGTAAAGAAAAAGCAAGGGAGGGAGGACAAGGGTGACAGAAAGCAGGGAAAACAGGGTTTATGGGAAATCTGGTCTTGATTTTGAGAAACTCTCGCACTAACAATGCGGCTGGTCATTTGTTTACAGTAAATATACTCACATATCACAATTAATTTGACAATATGTTTGAAAATGCTACATGCTGTGCCTTTAAACCGAATGATTTCCACGGTAAGGACGACGATGCACTGCAAAACTCATTAAATGTTAACAACCCTGCATCACACACCTGCTCTTTCTCTAATTCCTGTGTGTTTTCACTGTACCGCTTTTTTCAGCGGCTCCTTTTTTTGGGGGGCTGCAGACCTGAAGACGCTGATTAAAGATGTATAACACCTGTCTCACTTTCTCCCTCTCCCTTTCTCTTAACTCTCTGCATCTCTATATCCTGTATCCATCCGTCATCTCTCCCTCTCTCTTTGTCATCTCCGCTCACTACTCTATTTATACATACCTCTGTCATCCATCTTCCTGTGAAGTCATATCCTCTCAAGCAGAGATAGGAGCCATTAGGCATGAAGGGTCTCAGAATAGGATCGCTGATCTGAGAGCCGTGTTTCTGTCAAGCGATAGGGAAATTTATAGGCCCGCTGTAGGTGCCAAATCAAATTCGTCTAAAGCACGCAGAATCATCAGAGCACGCTTTTCACCGGGAACGATTTGGGAAACAAGCAAAGAGGTCAAAGTAATGCGCACAAATAAAGTTGCTGTGTGGAAAAACTGACAAGACAGATGTTTTTGTTGTTTCTTAAAGCTTGATGAAGTGAATCACAGACACTGCCACAGCAGCACTCTTATCTCTAATCATTATGACAAAAGTTTTTGTTGACTAAAAGCACAGGAAACTATGGTGCACATTCTCTCATACAACAGTGAAAATTCGCTTGAAACAAGTGAAAATTTGCTTGTTTCATTGGCAAAATTTGTTTCTTGTTTCTAGCTAATTTTCACTTATTTCAAGTGAATTTTCACTTTTTCCACTGGCACATTTTGCCAATGAAACAAGCAAATTTTCACTTGTTTCAAGTGAATTTTCACTTGAAACAAGTGAAAATTGTCTAAAAACAATTTACTTCTGAGGTGATCATGTCTTATTTTAAGTGTAATGAGATATTTTGACTAGAAATAAGACATTTTTGACTTGAAATAAGACAAATAATCTTGGTAAGATTTTGCGTTTTTGCAGTGTACTAGATAGTATGCAGTGTACTGTTGTCACTCAGCAAACTACACAGAGCCAAGTGAAATGTACTTCTGGGAAAAGAGGAAGGACTTTCCTTTAAGACGGGAACTAGAAAGTAAGACACTGTAGTCCTTGAGGAAAATCTCTTGGAGCTATTTGGAACATATCCTTCTGCCTGCCTGTGTGTGTGTGTGTGTGTGTGTGTGTGCGTGTGTGTGTGTGTGAGAGAACCCTCCATGAGACTCTTCTTACAGTAGTAATCGTCTCATCAATATCCTGGCTCCAGCTACACCACGCCTTTTTTTTTTTTTTTTTGTTCACCTCTTTCATTCCTCCCTCTCGTCTTTCCTTCAACCATTCTTTTCCTTCCTTCTCCCCTCCCTTCCTCGCAGTCTTCCCTCCTTCCTTATCCTTTCTGCGTCCCTTCCTTCCCTCTTTTCACACGTCGCCCATTCCTTGTTTGCGTTCATCCATTCTCTTTTCTCAAGAGGACTTCTCATCCCTGTGACACGTGTGAAAGCTTTATCATCTTTTAGGATTCCCACAAGAGACAAAAAAAAAGCGTAATTTCTGAGACTTCTTGAGGATTAAAGCTGTTCTATTTTTGGGTTGGAGATCAGTGTCAGGGTTAGAATTTGAGTTAGGTTCACGTTGCACTTTTAAAGGTGACTGTTGAGAATGAAATTGGGGTATGGGAATAATGGGAAGTTGAGAGAATTTGCACAAGTAAAATAACACAGTGCGCATGTGTATGTGTGTGTCTGTGTCTGTGTGCGTGCGTGTCACCAAGGCCCTGCAGCCCACTTTTGTTACCACTTGGCTGTTGTTAAGCCTCTCCTATTCCTTGAGGTACCAATTAAACTACTAATCCTGCAACCCAGCCACCTTAGTGTGAGTGTTGCTTAATGCAGGCGCACACACACACACACACACACACACACACACGCACACACACTTGACATCCACACACACACACTCCCTGCCTCTCTCTGTCCTTGCCTCACTCCTCCTTTCTCTCTCTTTGTATTTTTCCATTTTCTGCCACTGAATCCCTCTCTCTCCTCTTCTCCCTCTCTTTCTTCCTCTTTGTTCTCCTCTGTCCCTCCTTCTCTCTCTCTCTCTCCCTCCCTCTCTCTCTCTCTCTCTCATATTCTTTCACCTCCCTCCATCACACCACACTCTTCCTCGGCAACTTCTTCCCTCCGTCTCTCCGCGCGCAGGAACACGGTTTTAGCAGTTCTGTCGGAGCTGTCTAATGAGGAGGTAGCATGGCGCTACTCTTCTGAAGATTGGCATGCACGTGCATGTGCAAACGCGGGCACACACACACACACACACGCACACACGGTACAGTGTAGACTGAATAGGAGGCTATGATTTGCATCTAGGCCAAGGCTGCTCCATTGTCAGAGCTCTCCCCGGAGTGCAGGGCTGCTTATATTCAACGTCTCCACAATAGGCATTATGCGGTTGCAATCATTCGGTGCCAGAATAGTTCAGGTGGAATTTTTTTTTTTTTTTTTTTTTTTTTTTTTTTTTTTGAGTTAAGGGTATAGAGGAATTGTCTGTAGTAGAGATTAAACTGTATCCTATTGTAATGGTGGTGGAAGTTTGGATAAAGAATAGTAATAGCTGTTAAATAAATAAAGTAAGGATGCACTAAACATGTTTGGAGCGTTCTGTTTGGCTCGTGCTGCCATTTCGATTTGGGTTGCACCAAATAACTGCGCCAGAATGCTTGAAAATCTGGGTATTAGTCCTTTTCCAAGCAAACTGCCGTGTGGTTTGTGAAAACTGAGAAAATAACTCCATAACATAAGTTTTGTAATGATTAATTACAATTAGAGACTGGGATCCGATTCATTTTTACATCCTGAAACCAAAATCTCTAACCTGGGTGGAAAACATCTTGCCAAACTGTAAAAAAAAAAAAAAAAAAAAAAAAAAAAAACTACTCATGAATTTGTTTACAAGCTTTGCTCTTCCTCTATCTGCACAATGTGAATCTAAACAAACCGACTACAGCCATGCAACTTTTCTTCTATGGTTGTGGATAAAGAAAACATGCTGGAGGTGTTATACTGCAAGTGTGTGTTTGATTTTTTTTTTTTTTTTTTTAAATACCTCCACAATAGCTCTAAAAGAATAACTCTGCTTTTTGTCATCATGCCAGAGATAGTTTTGAGAAGTACAAGGTGAAAATGTTGGATTAGTTTCCCTGGTTACAGTCATGCCAACAAAGGCAAACATTTAAACGCTGCTAATACAGGTGTTTTCAGAAAACGCTCAGGTCAAAGCTCCATCTGAATATCATGCCACATTCTCTTTCATAAGGACGTTCTTTCACATAGACTCCTTTCACAGCAGCCTTCATACTTGCCTTTATATTTTTATCCTCTACAGATTTAGATAAGGTCAGCCATGCTTTCATGGCATCTCATCGCAGCTCTGTCATTGAAAGTCACTTTCACGTCTCTGGCTCGTTTAGAATGCAGCAGTTAGGATTTCTGACTGTTGCCAAACAAAGAGACCATAAAATCTCCAATTTTAGCATCTCCCTGCTGGTTGCTGCTTAAATATAGAACTCTGTCGTGACAATTATTTATAATTTCACTTTGACAATAAATTGGACAAAATCTCTTACAGTATCGTCACACTTTAATAATACTCAGAGTGTGGCACACAAGAAGTCAGTGATATAAGTGCACACGGGAGAGGGAACAGAAGACTCTCTTCACACACTCACGCTGGTTCTGAGTCTCATCTGTACCTGCTGTCCCTTGTCTGTTAATATCCCAAAAGGCCAATGCTGTTTGCATTCTTTGCACACATTTGATACACTCAGCAGTTTCCCCACAAATCTTCTGTCTTGGCCTTTTGTAAGATGACAACTTCACAGTAGCCTTTAGTGGTTGCATATACATTTTATGGCAGCTGTCAAAGCAATAAAGAAAAGGCTAAACATGGTAAAGGTCACACATGGTCACAGATTAAGAATAAGTAAACATGGCTATATGACCATGATGTATGCTATACATACCACTCCTGATGGGCAGGTTGGCACTTTGCATAGTAGGAGCCATCAGAGTATAAATGTGAGGCAGACTCTGTAAAAAGCTTTGAGTGGCCAGTAGACTAGAAAATTGCCGTAAGAAATGCAGTCCATTTACCATATAACCATCAAAAATGTGTTTATTGTCCTGTAGCACAAAATGACCATGATTTACCTGCATGGGCTGATTAAGGTTGTTTATCAAGACTGGTGACTCATTGATTATGGCATCAGATGTCCTCTACTCTGTCTTGGGACAAACCCTCACCCACTGGAATTTCAACACGGCCTCTCTGACCATCTCTATCTAGAGTGAACACTGGAGGCTTGGTTGGCTGATAGACAGATAGGCGCTCTTGTGTTTGCGCATGCATCTATTTCTGTTCTGTTCTTTTGTTTTTTGTATTTTTTTTTTTTTTTATCACAGAAGGTAAATAATCCAACAGCATAACTCACATCCAAACAAACATGGCATCAGACAGCGAGACAGAAGAGCTCCTGCAGTTCCCTTTGTCACTGAAACAATTAAGGAAAAAAAGAACGCTGAACGACTGCAGGACCAACTGTCGAGAGTTTTGGAAGTTGGTTCCGGCTATGTGAGAAATAGGAATGAAGATTACACTATCAGTACTTGCATATGTCAGATGCATTTCCCCTCACACTGAGCACAAGTCAGCACGCAGGGTTATAGCCGTGGCTATAGCTGCTGTTTCACGCCAGGTGTGTACACTTTGAGGCTGGATCTTGGCTGCATTGAGGTCTGATCAGAAAATCCAAATGTTGAAGTGGCTAGAATTGCATTGCTGCTGGATCTCAGTTCTCGGTGGACATTATTTACCATGCAGCAGCTGACACTGACCACTGCTAGCTTCCACATTCTGTACATGCCACAATGAAGGATCGATGAATGAAATACAAAGCATGGGCTCTAGTGGAGAAAAAAAAAATCCCCAGTTCCCACCAGTGTTAGGCTGCATTCTAAGATTATACTTTCCTCTCCACATGACCAATATGGTTTCTGCATAAAGCATATGCTTGAACTGCCAGCTGCTGAGTTCTACTGCTAAAAATGAGTCAAACCCGAGAACAAAAGGAGAGTAGGACCTGGGAGAAGTGGCATGTTTCTTCCTACCTGAGCAGAGAAAACAAATCAGAGTTCATATATGAACCTCATGTCTGGACAGATCAATCAGACCTGATCTAATACCCTGTTTCCACGTGGAATAAATATGTGTCTGTCTAAATATGTGGCTGACCTGATCAGAAGTGGACAGCTCTATATCCGTCTGTTAAAATCTGGCATTAAAATGTGTCTCCACATGCAACTCAGCTGCCCACTTGTAATCGGATCTCACTTCTCTGCTGTATATGCAAATAAACATGCATCATTTCCATTTGCAAAGGCCGAATGAGCTATTTTTTTTTTTGTTTTTTTTTTCAATTGAGGTAAAAGGCATTTAACAAAAGGAGACATCCATACTCACTGCAGCCTCATTTAAATTTGCTGTCAATAACTTGCGACTTATTTATATATATCTGTGAGTTATTATTGTCATTACCTACAAAGAATGCTATTATTCAAAATTTGAAGTGTGCTTAAATCATGCCATATCCCAACTGCACTTCTTTTCTTCTATTTCTTTTTTCAATCAGCTATCCAGTTTCTACTGGAAAACTGATGGGTTGAGCCGTTGTTGGGATTAAAGGTTTGGAATGTTGCACTGGAGCAAGTGCTCCACACACAGGACTTTCTTCAGTGTGGCCCAGGCCACATCTGTGTACTAAAAGAACGTGCACAAAAGGTGATTGGATCTGAAGACACATTGAAGATGCACTGGGTGCTGTTTACACCTGTACTCAGAGGTGTCAGCTTGTGATCGGATCGCCCAAAATGCATGTTAATGCCAGGTGTAAACAGGGCCTGCGACTGGATCTGACAGGTGAAAGACAGGTGTAATCCAGGACTTAGTGTGAAGTTTTTGTCCATCAACACGAAGGAACACACACACACTCCTGTTTTAGTTATTCTTCACCAGTTAGCCTGCTGCAGACCTTTGAAACTCTGTGCCTCATGTTTTGGATTGCATGCTGCTCGGGGTGTTCCAAGTTGAAAGTGTCTGAATTTTAAACACCACACACTAATTCACTGTCAGACAGGCAGGGCTATTGCTAGCGTTCTCTTATGCATTTTTATTTCCAACATTATCCTCTTCTGTAGTACACCTGTATTGTATTTATAGAAGGCACATGACTCTCATGTTACTTTTGCCTCTCATTGTGCAGGCTCTGCTGTCTCCACTGGCAGAAGTCTCCATATACCCTGATACAGGACATTGTACAAAGTGTTGGTGTGCACCTTAATTTAATTAGGATGAACTTTTTTTTTTTTTTTTTTTTTTTTTTTTTTTAATATTTTCATTATTATTATTTTTTTTGACCAATAAATGTACTTGAGGGTTATTTAATTCTCAACTCAGACAGCCTTTTTCAACAGTTTGTCAGTTAAAATAAATCAATCAATAAATAAAACCTGATGATGTTAGTTAGTTAGTTAGATACTTTATTCATCCCGAAGGAAATTCACAGTTTCCAGCAGTATCCACAGAGTACAAGATTAAGTAAATCAAAAATAAAGAATAAAGATGACCCTCGAGATCTAAAGATCTAAGTACCAATGTGCAAAAAACAATGTGCAAAAAAACCAATAAAACCAGTGTGCATCGATGTATACAATGTATTTACAGTATGAACAGATGATAAATAAATAAATAGCGCTCAGATGATAAATAGATGATAAAAAGCCAATAAAACCAGTGTGCATCGATTTTATTGGCTTTTTATCATCTATTGACGTATGAGTATGATGTATGACATATGAGTTAGAAAAAGTTTTGGTTCAAAATCGTCTCCTGTGTCATAAAAGGGATTCTGCTTTTCCAAATAACAATGCACAATAAGTATATTGCTGAATTCATAAGAAAAAACAGAATTATGCCCACAGTATAAATAACTAATGTGAGCTTCATACAGCAAGTCGACCAGAAGCAGCAGCTAACTAGCCTCTCATTGAGTTTGACCAGAGCTGCACCTCATCACCCCCTCAGTCCTGTTTGTTAGGGCCTCCCAGAGCTCCCAGCACAGGAGAAAACTGTGTAATGACCTTAAACAAGCACAGGAGGTTTTTTTTTTTTTTTTTTTTTTTTTTGCATGCATTTTAATCATCTGTTGTGCCTTATGTTTTCATGACTTTGTGTAAAGCCATGTACTTAAGTCCAATATAAATAACTTACCATCCACCACCTGCCTTTTGTTTGCTGTTCACATAATTGCTAAATGTCAGCTGGAACAGGCAGTATAAGCTGATTATAAAAAAAAAAAAAAAAAAGATTTATGGCTTTAGCTGGAGTTTTTTGTCGCTTTGCTACAGTGGTTGCAAAATCTAGATCTTGTGTTGTGTGAATTAATGAACAGAGAGAACAATCTACTTCAAGAAGCTAAATGAAGTTACATCACCGCTGTTTTAATCGACCTCGCCTTCAGATCAGACAGTTCAGTCATGCATTTATGGATTTATTTATTTATTATCGGTTTATTACCTCTTGCCCTCACAGAGAAGTTGATAAAAAAAAAAAAAAAAAAAACTTTTAGGTATGTTTTTATTGCTGATATATTATTCGGTATATAAATTATGTTATTATATTAACTATATATTATAACTATACCTCCAAATATAAATATTCTATTCTATAGATATTTTGCAGATACATTTCATTACATAAGCTTTATGCAAAGGTTCAAATATGAAAGGTCTATAGATATTCAATAGATATATTTTATTTAGTACATTTTATTTTTTATTACTCTGAGTTTTTTCCTTTTTCTTATATTCTTTATATCTTTGTACTTTACTTATTTTGTGTTTTATTTTTCTAATGATATACATTTCTCTCTTCTAGTGTTGAGAGGACCAATAGTAGATTACACAAAGTGTGTAGCCTACGAGTGTTCCTGTGTAATATCTGAACAACCTGCTGCTGTACAACAAGAAGTACAACTCTATCTATCTATCTATCTATCTAGTGTTGAAGTTGAGGATCAAATTGGAATTATGTGGCATGATTTAATCCACTTCCCTCAGCCTTCATCAGTCAGCCAACCAATCAATACTTGCAAAGGGAAAATATTCATCTTTGTTTGAACTCTTCATTCAGTTCGTAGTAAAATGTTTTACTATTTATAATAAAAAATAGAACCAAACTCGAGGGCCTCTAATCTATTTTGTTCTACTCTCATCAACTCTACTTTGATCTAACATTAAGCCTTGTAGTGGGAAATATGATCCAATATTGCCTGATATGTATTTCAGTAAATGTAGAGAATGTTTTGAGTGGGTTTCCTGTGTCCTGTGTTCCTCTGTCAAGTCATAAAAAAAAAGTAAAAAACTGGCTGAAAATGGGCTGTGGAGGTTTTCAGATGTCGGGTCTGCTGCTCTGTTAGCAGCAGAATAGAAAGCCTCAGGAGGTTTTATTATTGTGAAAGCAGCTGGCTGTCTGTCAGTGTCCTCACTGCGATTCTGCTGTCTCGGCACCACCTGTGACTGGAGCAGAGACCCGCTCACCTCACCTAAACACACACACACACACACACACACACACACACTGCTACACATAAGGGCACTCCTTTTTCTCTCTGACTTTTTCGTGTTCTTTCTCTCTCTCCAACACACTCTTAAACACACACACACACACACACACACACACACACACACACACAGACGGTAAACAGATGCTTCCAACCCCCAGCCCTCCCTCCATCAGCTGCTCCTCCCATGGCAGCAGGTAAGCAGCAGCTTCACATGCACACGCACACACACACACACACACACACACACACACACACACGCACACACACACACACACACACACACACACACACACACAAACACACACTCACACACACCCTCCTTCCAGCAGCCGTTCTGTCAGAGGTGAACCACTGGAGTGTTCAGGCCCTGGACATGGTCCAAACACACACACACACACACATACACACACTGCAGAGTCACCGTAGGAGGAGATGATGTTTACCGAGTACTCAGAGAGAGACTAAAGGCTGTATTTTTTGTACGCTTTTTGGATTTCATTATTCTATTCATTACGAAATTTGCAATATGAGACAAAAAGAAAACACTGGTTCCCTTTAACCTTCTGCGTCTGGAGCAGCAAGGAGGTTGATAGGCGATCCAAATTGTGCCATAGGAAAAATGCACACTACGGGATCACCACAGACACTGAATGGGACCCAGCCTCAAAACGCTGCAACATACAGACCTGATCCTGTCCCAGCTGCTCTGGGATCAGTCTGTTTATCACAGTTTCCTGCAGAGCTGACACTCTCAGTGTTTCCCTGCAGCTCCAGCCGTGTGTAATGGCTGAGCTGCCTCAGTGCCTAGTTGTGCGCAGTGTTTATACCTCATTGACAGTCTATTAAATTGTTCCATCAGTTTATAAAGCTTGTTGTGGAAAAACACAGAAAATCAAACCTGTTCTGAAATCTTTGATGACAGACGAAAGTGTCGGAATTGGTGTGTGTCGTCATTTTTTGATGCACAACAGTTTCGGATGAAAAATCCAGATTTTGTGTGCAAAGGCTTTTAGTGTGTGTGCTCTTTTATTTCTACTTACTTACTTACTTACTTACTTCTGAGGGCAAAATTTGTATACTTGGTTTGCATTGTATTGCATTTGGTTTGTATTGTAAAACCTGTTCTTAGCTTCTTAAATCTTGCCCCTAAAAAATACCACCCATATTATAAAAGTAAATAAATAAAAAACAAAATAAATAAATAAATGAACTGAAACAAGCAACCCCCTCTGGGATAGGCTTCAGCACCCCCTGCGACGCTTATGAGGATAAGCGCCTTGGAAAATGAATGAATGAATGACTAATTCCTCTGCTGGAGATTATGTATATGTATCAATATCACTAGCGGTGAATAAGGATGTGAACATGTTTCATTTAAAAGACACTTTCTGTGCCAGTGGGTCAGGTGATACAGCCTACACACTGTGTACTTGGTTCAGCTGAGACCAATTTGCAAACATGAATTAGTTTTGGACCTCTCAGTTCATTTTGACTTTCCACAGCAAATACAACATGCGCTCACAGATCTCCCTTGTTGTCAGATTAGCTGACTTTACTGGCTGGCTACATTCTTTACGTTTTGTGGAAACATTATTAAACATGGTGAGGAGGAGGTTGCTAGTTTGGGTGTTAGCTCTAGAGGTGGACACTGACAGCAGAAATGATCAGTTGTCAATTACTGTTCTCTGGCATTTCTTCCTGCCTGTGTGTGGTCAGAGGCGTATCTTTTAGTGGACATGGCATACAACTCATGGTATTGACTTATTAACAAAAGAAGACTTAACTGGCATTTTCCACTCCATCTCCATGTTGTTTGTTTACAATATCCTGACATTCTTCATTCTGATTGTCTGGTTGATTGAAAAAAAAAAAAAAAAAAAAAAAAAAAAAGCTGCTTCCCTAGTGCTTTTTCTGAATAATTTCAGCTCTTTTCAACTTCTAAAACTGCCGCGTCACACTTTGCCGGGCACATTTTCAGGAGCAGCTGCTTCCCATAGGATTACATGAAGAAAAAGGCTGTGACTTTATGTGTTCATATCATAAATCATACCACAGGGTGACCAGACGTTCCCACTTTCAAAGGATAGTCCCGTGTTTTGATGCTTTCTCCCTGGAGAAGGGCCCTGGACCCCCACTTCTCGGGACAGTGCTGGTATTACCAGAGGACGTCTTGTGATTTGTCGTGTCCTGCTTGTAAATGAGGGTATATTGTTTTAATGGCTTGTGCTACATGATATTTTAAGTTTTCCTGTTTGTTCATAACTGGCTACCATGAAAGTTGAGAACAGATGCTCAATTGGCAGAGTTTGGACAAATTATGTCAGATTAGTGACGTTGGGTCACACAAATGTATTTTTTTGAAAACTAAAAAAAGAAAACTGCACTAATAATTGTTAAAATGATATGTTTAACCGGCAGGTCAGTGATGCTGAATTGACTTCAGAACTTCTGTGTTTAAATGCTTGTGAAAGGCTTTCACAAACATTTAAGGGGGTCTATAATTTCTGCAGATTCTTGAATATGTCTATTGTGTTTAATATTTGTCAGCCAATCACAAATGCCTCCAAAACTCTGGTCACCTTATCATGCCTATTTGTCACTAAATCCAAACTGTCTCTTTAAGGTTAGGGTAAGGGTGAAAGCATTGATTAAGGATATAAGGGGATGAATGCAGTCAGTGGTAGTTGTGGCATGTGAACATCTCCAACATGGGTGATGGCAGTGTTAGCGGTGCGTGCTGCCTGCAGTGGCACTGACAGGGACTTGAGCAGCGGGCAGATGTTGAGGAGAGCCATCTGCTCCTGCCTCCTTACTCAGCCCACGCTCTCCCCAGCCCCTGCGCTTTCATCTAGTTAGCACTCAGCTAAACCCGGCGTTTCCTCGGGGACAACTTAGCCAACACATTCATGATGAAAGCAAAATTAGCAGCCTATTACAGTCAGATGGACTCGATTTTTGGATGTGCAGCTTGAAAGTTTGAAAATGGAGTAAAGTTTTTAATGCCCTGTTTCACTGAATCATGATTCTCATCTGCAGGTAAGCTCTCAGTAACAGTTACCATAAACCAGCCTGGCTTTCCCTAGCTCCACTTTTCCATTGCTCTTTGCTCTGCAGTTGCAAGTTGCATGATGATGACTTCCTTTCTTTTCCTTGTTGTAACACTTAAGAGGTCAGAGGATGAGTTTTGATAATACACACATACTTCACATCAGCAAGTACTGACTCTTGTTTGCTTGAAAGTGAAAGTAATAATAATTAAACACCTTTGTATAACTTCATTTCAGTTTTGCTATTCTGTATCACCATTTTTTCTTGCTGTTCTAAACACTCTCTGGTATGTCTTTACTGGTGTTGTCTCAAATTACAAGAATCCACTGATTATGTAGGGAGCTTGTCAGCTTATATATGTGTCTAATTTTCATTTAGTGAGTGGATTTCACACATAGTTTCCTTCAGGGATGGAAAACTTTAGCACAACACCAGGAAAAATCCTGGTCCACAGTAAGTGATGGATTTTCTTTCCAGTGGCTGCAACACTGGTTTGCATTATATTATGTATTTTGCATTCTTCTTATTCTAAAATAAATGAATTAAAAAAAAAAAAAATTAACAATAAAAAATAAAAAAAAGTGAAATTGCATTTGAAACTGGTAAAATTGAACTGAATCTGAATCCAAAACCACACTGAGCGCAAAAAATCCAGCAGCAGTTAATTAAACAGCAAAACCTCCTTCACATGGATGCTTCACAGAAATCATATAAGTTATAGATGACATCATTATTCTTACTTAATTTCTATGGCATTTATAGAAAGTTGTGAGGACAGAGTGTGAGACAGAGGAATGGCGAAGGACAGACGTAACAGCCTCACAGGAGGACCAGGCAAACGAAAGGAGCAGAATGGATGGCTGGAAATGGAAGAGAAAAGCTAGACGGGGAGCATCAAAGACAGCCAAGGACAATTACAGTAATTGTTAACGAACAGCAAAAGTTCTCTTTATGAATGCCAACGTGAGCAGAAATTGCCGTGTCTGCACAATTGGAAATAATGGCTTTTCCACGCTGCATGCTCCGTACGCTGCACATTCCTGGTGTATGTACAGCATACATAATGTCACTTGATTCGACAACTCATAGAACAAGTTGATTATTTTACCCAACTGGCAGATTTTTTTCACTTGTGTAAAAGTGAGAGTGGATCAGAGGTGTGATGATATCAAACAGCTGAAGCTCGCGGTTGAGCAGAGGTTAAAAGACCAATTTTTTTTGCAGAAGTGGCATTATGAGCTCCAGAGTGTCATCATGAGATTTGCACTGTGAATTTATCAAAAGTCTTGTCTGGTACGAGTATCTAGGTCAAGTTCCATGGCTCAGGTTATCTGTCATTGTTTAGTCAGCCTGATCAGAAATCATAATCACCGCCAGTGGTGTAGGATATTCAGACCATGTGGTACGTAATTATATATTAATCAATGAAACAACAATATATATTCAGAAAACTAATTATAATTATTGTCTTAATATGCTGAAGAAGAAAAAATGGTCCAATGATGTTCATTACAAATTTACATTTACAAAACAGGTTTTAAAAATAATGTTAAGTAATGTAAAAAGTGGTTTTACTTTTGTTTTTTACTTTATTTTTACGCTGTTGCTATTCTCTCGGCAGAAATGGACTGGAAGAACTGAAGGTTGTGGTGGGCCTATACATTGACAGAAACGATGAAATCAATTTAAATACTAGTATATGTGATGTAAATGACCAGGGAAAACAAGAATGTATCACTTTTCCTCATTAAGTAAAATATTTAAAGGTTTTACATTTTGACAATTTTTACACCTTACTAGGGAAATGTGTCCTGGGAGATACAACTTATAAAATCCAAAATATACCATACACAATATATTTTAAAAATAAGTGTGGAATTTTTTTTTACAACACAATTTCTAGTCCTACCTGTTTAAGAGTTAAAGAGTTTGAGAAGTATCTACTTGTGAGAGCAGGAGATATGGCCAGACTATTTGTAATATTCAAGTAACAGAATCCCTAAAAAATAACAGGAAAATAGAAAAGTCTGGAAAGGAATAAAAGGTTTTCCAATTTATGTAATGACAACTGCCTGGTTGGATGAAAGTGAAGAAGCAAAACAAAAACAAAAACGCATTAAAGATAATAGAAGTCCCTGTAAGTACCTGGCAAAATAAATCATCCATCTATGTTTAAATTCATATAATTGTTATAGACAGATAAACCAAGGATAGTGTTTAAACTGAGTGCCTTTTTGAGTAATGTTGCCTCTGTTT
This sequence comes from Myripristis murdjan, assembly GCF_902150065.1. Lineage (NCBI taxonomy): Eukaryota > Metazoa > Chordata > Actinopteri > Holocentriformes > Holocentridae > Myripristis > Myripristis murdjan. The sequence goes on along the minus strand of NC_043985.1, from coordinate 2,635,856 downwards.
AAATCTATCCTGGTCATTTGCTGGTGTACTGTTGTTTTGTTCTGGTTTAATCTTGTGCCACATGCCACAGTGCGTGGCCTAGAGTCAATAAAAAATAATCTAAATATGAACTAAATATGAAACTAGATGGTAAGATTCAATATGCTGTTGTTGTTGCATGATACATTTTTTTTTTTTTGGTGTGATGAAAACATCTCTGTAATTTTGGAGACTGATTATTTCTTATCCTGTGTAAACTAGCCATTAAAATGATGCGTTTCCTGTGTTAGCACTTACTTTGCACGCATTGGACCTTATTTGTCCAGCAATTCACAAACAAATTTAGTTCTTTGTATCCACCTTTACACACACCATGAGTTTTTTCTTAATTGTTTGTATGTCGCTCGACAATTTACCTCTGGCTCAGAGCATGTGTTTTGTCAGACACACACCACACTCCTACATACAGTTTACTGTAGGCATCCCAGACGTCCCAGCCAAGTAGGTAAGACTTATGTGAAAACATAAGTCACACTGGACAATTAGATTGCAGAAAGTGTGTGCACTGTTTTTTTGTTTGTTTGTTTGTTTGTTTGTTTGTTTGTTTTGTTGTTTTTTGGGTTTGTTTTTTTTTTGTTTTTGTTTTTTTTTTATATTTCTGGGTTTGTTAGCTTGGCTAATGTGAAGAGACTGCCCATTGGTCTGCAGGCCCATTATTTGGAAATCCCAACAGTCAGAAAAAAATGACAGAAAGCCCATTAGTCTATTAGATGGCCTGTTATCTCAAAAATGAATATCCATTATTCTGAAACCCCAGTAGTCCAAAAATATTTAGGCAGGGGGCTCCTCAGGTTGAGATTAGGGTAAACAGATGGATGCTTTTCTTGGCAGGGATGCAAAACTTGGCGTAACACCGGCAGTCACCGAACTCCAACAACTCCAGAGTGCAAGTTTTCAGATGAACAGGCATTTGTTTCCGAGATAACAGGCCATCGGACTAATGAGCTTTCAGTCCACTGGGACATTTTTCGAACTATTGGGGTTTCTGAATAATTTCCCATTGGACCAACGCCATGGTACCAAAAGAGAGATGTCCTGCAGCATTTGATAGTGTAATGTGCTTCTAGCATTAAGTGTGTGTAAACTCCACAGTTCATCTATTATGTCAAGTCTTTCATTTTTATTGATGAAACTTGGCTGAAAACGTCTCCATCTGGAACGCTGCCAGAGTGCGACTCCTCCGGCTGTCCCGCTCTGGGAGAGCGCAGTGGCAGTTGTTGCCTTGCCTCCTTCTGTGTGTCCTTGATGTTCCTTTTGTTGGCTGTGATGCACTTTTTAGTTAATAGTTTTAAATCAACAATTTTCTTTAACTTCTTGCACAGTTCCCTGTATGGATGTAACCATGTTCACTCACTCACTCTGATCTCCTTTTTTTTTTTTTTTTTTTGTGGCATTGAAATGCCAGTGCTCCTGCCGCAGGATAGTATTTGTTTGTTTTAACAGAACTCTGTATTACCTCAGTTTCCTGTTGCACCTGCTTATTCAAAATAGTATATTATTTTTGTATCAGATTTTGTAAAATTTTTAAGACCATCAAGCATCTCCAGCTAAACTTAACTGTATATCATTTATTATTTACTGTCTTATTTACCTTTAGAGCTGCTACAATGCCTTATTTTCTCATTTTCAAAATGAAATGAAAAATGACTTTTTCAGCTTGTTAGCCAGTTTACCATGCCAAAATATACACTTTTTACAGGTGTGCAATGTAAAATTGCAGAGGGTTGATTGAAGCGAGCACACACACACACACACACACACACACACACACACACACACACGAGTAAATAAATAAATGGATAAATAATAAAAAAGAAAGAAAGAAAGAAAGATAAAATGAAAATAAAGAAATAAGTATGTATAGGCCTGATGATGAAAACTCAACCATCAAATTTCACATTTCCATAGTTTTTGTTTGCTAGTTGAGTCCAAATAGTTCTCGCTTAGTTCTCTCTTTTGCTTTTTGCTTAAGATAAGATAAGATAAGATAAGACATTCCTTTATTAGTCCCACAGTAGGGGAAAACAGTGGGAAAATTTCAATTTAATATACCTTAAACACAAAATTCCAACAATTTACAAAATCCCATTACTTATACTTCCAGGAAAAGAAAGTATCTTTAATAGCAATGTCATGCAGAAACAGAAGGTGTGAACAAAAGTTCCAACCAATAAAAACACCACATTTTTTGAATGCTCACACCCCTCCCATCAACTATAACTGTTTCATGGAGAAATACATCTATTTAAGGAAGTGAAATGCTCTCAAAGTGCTCTGTTTTCCTTCAGCGCTGACCGACCAGCCAGTCTAGTCCTTGAGTTGTCCTCATGTCCTGCTGCTCTTTGTCTCTGCAGGTCGTGGGATGAGTTCCATGACTGCGCCAACGTGGTCATGGCCGGCTGTCCAGACGAAGCGGCAGCCGTCTGGGAGTCTCTCCGCCAGGAATCCAAGAAAATGCAGTTCTCTGGAAACCTCTATGACATGTGCTCCAACCGCAACAGCCATTCAGAGGCTACGGTATCCTCCCACGGCCAGCCCAGCCAGGAGGAGATCAACCAGGAATCTCTAAGAGGGGCCGCCAATCATCTGGCAGGCCCCTCCCTCTTCCTGATGCTACTTCCTCCCCTGCTGCTGTTGTTGTCTTGGATATAGTTACACCACAAAGAAATAGGACTAGTGCAAACAGACTCATGAACTTTATGAATTTTTTCTGCCACGAGTCCATAGACTTTCCTCTTTTTTTTTTTTTTTCCTTTTTCTCCTCCGCTCTGCCAGGGGTTGAATATTTCTAACTGCATGTTCAGAGGCCCGACAGTCTTTTTGATAATGCATCTTTAAACTGCGTGTGCTGTTTCATGCATATTCTCTGCCTTTTAATTAGTCTCTCTGTCGGACACACACACACACAGTTGTAGTGCACATACAGAAATACACATACACTGCACAGATGCAAACAGACCCACAAACATGAGATGCACACAGACACATGGACACGCATATACATAGAAACACCAGCCACAAGTAAGCTGTCTTTCTTCCCCCTATCTCTCTACATCTTGTTAGTATGAGATTATATGTGATGGTTCCAGGGGGAGTTTCTCTGTCTGAGAATAATGAGAGGGGAATATTAACGAGCTCCTGTTTCATAAATGTGAACACAGAGTGAAGGATAGGCCAGATGCCACCACTAGTTCCAGCTAAACTCACTCATTTGTCCTCTTTACATGAACAATATGATGATGATGTCATCCTGGTTGTTACTTACCAAATCTGGAGCCCTGCAGGCTGTATCCAAGGATAGCATTTTCCTTATTTTCCCTTCAAGGATTCACATTGACTAAATGTAGTCTCTCCCATGAATTCTAGTTCATTATGGTGCACTAATACTCCTGCCATTTGGGGAATCACTAGAAAAAAGCCCAAGGCCTGTAATAGTTTGAAAGACACTGCTGTTGTAGAGGCAAAACATGAATCACGGCCCCTGCCAATGTTGCCAACTCTCCTCCAAGGAAAATACTTATGAGCTGCTCAAAAAGTGGCCAGATGATGTCATTTCCCTAAAATGCGTATGAATATAGATGCTGCAGCCCCTGGCTTTTATCAGACCTCCCCGGATTAGACGAGTAAGTCGGCTTCAGACTTTACAGATCTATCATCAGATGTTTTTCGGAGTTGACGCACTGACATTGTTCCCCATGTTCTGAAAATATAGATAGATTTATTACTGGTTGCTTTGAGAAATAAAGTCACCGGAGGGTCTGAAAAGTCAAAGTTGCCAAGTTGGCAACAGTGGAGCCACTGCCTGCCAATTTAGTGACTTTACCTTTGTATGAAGCACAGACCCAAAAGCAGGCATCCTCAAATCTGATCCTGGTACCAGTTTTCTGTTTCTGCCAGGTAGTTTTCATTCTAGCTGTGTAACCTGAAAAAGTGGGATTTGCAGAAATATTCCTTGCAGTTACGGGTAGGATTGTGACAAGTGAAAAATGGCACAGCACCTACTCTTACAAACAATTTATGTCATTAACTAAAATTATTATAACTGTACTTATGCAAAATAAGGTCTTTCTTCAAAAAATAGCAACACTGTAGACTATATAATCATTTCCTGTTTTTAAAATATTAAAAAAATCAGGGAGTATATCTTTTTCACAAAGTGGAACTACAGCATGAATTTCTTTATACGCTCAATGATTTCTTCTACAACCGCTGCAACATCCGTTTCTGAACTGAAGCAAAAGTGAAGTCAGTGTCATGGAGTGTTTTTCATTTGGTGCTTACCCAGGTATGAAATCTTTTGGGGCTCTTTTTTTGGCATCCTGCAACGCAGCCTACAGTATGGGACCGCTCAGTGCTCCAGTCAGAATCACAATCCACTCAAGATGCCAAGTGTATTTCATGCTTCAGGAATCGTGCTTCGGCCTTGCAGGCCTGCCAAGGCTGCTTGTTATTCTAAGTGGCTGTGGGTAACAGTTGTTTTCTGTCTGGCCCAGGATCACAAATGCTATCAGATTAGATAGAGAGAAAAGAGAGGGGGAGAGAAGCACACCTGGAAAACAAACACCGTTCTGCCTAGTTGAGAAGCACTAGATTAAATCCACCTGTCTGGCAGCGAGTGTGTTTTACACAGGGGGCTTCAGGTTGTAGGTTTACTTTTCTCTCTTTCACAAAAAAATATGTCAAAGAAACCCAACTTTGAAAGGAGTTATGCAAGAATGTGCAGAAGCGCTAAAAAGTCCTCAAAGGCTTTAACAAAACTCTCACCCTAAGAGCGGCTGGAATAAAGAAACAGGATTTGGTTAGACAAGCAGGCAGCCCCGTTTCACCTTCAGAATCACTTGACCCAGTCTACCTTGCCGAGGGCTGGAGTGTTTAACATAGCTAAAGGGCTGAATTAAACAAAGAGGATTATGAAGATGAGCAGATTTGGAGATGGTAACCTAATGCCAAAGTTCCTCTTCTTATCTGGACTGGAACCTCAGTGTTAAAACACAGATCCCCTCATTAAAAGACACAGTTATTCTGGTCACACAGGATCCCAACAGAAGATGTCCTGTGACCCTTTTGGAGTCTTGGACCATAGTTAAAGACATGGGGACCTTGAGCGAAAATCCCAAGGGAGGTGAAAATGAAGTCAGGGCTAAATTATCCTAGCAGGCATAAATATATTAGGCTTTTAAATGGAGAGAATCAGCCCCACAACTAGTTTATTTTGCAGTTTATGTTTTATAGGATGGTTGACATTGGCTATTGGTTGGCTTTAAGCTCGATCTAAACCGACTAAAGTAGCAGGGTTCCACTAGCCACTTGACATATTTTGTCTTGAAACAGAATGCTGAGGCAGGACAAAATGAGAGAAGGAATCATTCAAATGTGTAAACCAACTGGATCAGTAAGGAAGAGAAAGGCAGATTTGCTAAATCGGATGCAAAAATTCAATGCATTTATTCATTGGACTTTTTTGTCATTTATTGTTAAAGGTGCACTATGTAAAACTGAGGACCTTTTAGACTCAAGTGACCATAATGTGGAATAAATAAAGATGAAACTTGATGGGTTCTCATCACTGGCCTGACTCACCAATAAATCACATGCTTCCTACACATTTGGTGCCAATTGAGGCTAAACACTCATTTCAATCAACCATCAGTCTTGGATTGTGCACCTTTAAATAGAAGTATAATAATAATAATAATAATAATAATAATAATAATAATGATAATAATAATAAACGGAATTAGTTCAGAAAGTTAAAAAAAAGAAAAATAATAAAAAGTAAGGTCTAATTTCACTGAGTAAAAATCCAAATTTAAGGTTATATTCACACAACCTTGTTGTGTGAATACACAATTTTTGTTGTGTGAAAATAACCAGGATTTCATTTTGAAAGAGCCAGTGCTCATTTGTTAAAAGGTTTACCCTCAAGTTAAAAAAAAAAAAAAAAAAAAAAAAAAAAAAAAGATATGTCATGCACAATAGGTGCACAAATCTGATTTCACCCTGATTTTCAATAAGTCTGCTGTGTAAATGCAACTTTATTGAACAGAGAAGAGCAGGGGAATATTTCCCAGGATTGCATTTGAGACTGTACATCTCATTGCCTGCGGCAACCAAATAATGGCACAGTGTTTTAACAAAGGGGTTAAATTAGACATAAAGGACTGGAGGAGAAATACAAGCAGTGTGGGCATTGGCATCCCTATTCCCCCAACTAACTGCTCCTCCAGGCAGTCGCTGCTTGCCCAATAAAATGTGTGATACCTTAAAGGAATACTCTAAAGTTTTGGGCAAAATACCCATTTTTTTCGGCTTACCCAGACTGAGACAAGCCATTCGATACCATTTTCACCTCTGTACATCCACTGGTTCAGTTCCTATGGGTAGCGTTTTGTGTTAGCATAAAGATTTGAATTCTATGGGAGTCATGAGCCTGGCTCTATCAAAGAGAAAAAAATCAACTTTACAGCAACCGTGAAGCTGTCTTATTTACACAGTTGTTGTTGTGCCAAATGTGCTATGTGCTAGTGTGTGCCAAGGCCAGTCTTGTCTCCATCGTCAATTCTGGACTTTGATCACAACATGGTGGGGCTGGCGGGGCCAGTTTCCAGGTGCTTATGGCCCACCGAATACCCCTGGTCCAGAGAGGGCTAACTGAGAGTACAGATGTAGTAGTAGTAGTAGAAAAATAACATTAGAGACGTTAGCGCTCCCATGGTGCATAGTTCTGCAGTAGTTAGACTTAAACCACTCTCTTCCTACTTACCGCTCACGTGCATGGGCAGGTGTGTGACTTTTACGCTGAGGCTGTGGGCCATTAGCACTGTCTGGCTCAAAGTGCCACGACAGTGGAAGGCCGGCTGTTGGATCATGGATATTTTAAATACACATCTTGGGATTTTTAAAGGAGAAGTTAGATGGTGGAACTGTAACCTCTGAACACATTTATCCTTTAGTCCATCACTGTGATGCATGCACTGCTAAAGGTATAGGAGATCCAGCACAAATTAACTTCACCTAAAATGACTCTCGGGTCTTGTTTTGTATTTATTCCAAGATGTGTACGTTAAATACACATGATTTAATTGTGCTGTCTTGGTATGATTACTGTAAACAAAAGACACATGGCAGGTATGGTCAGTAGCGTCTGTCTCAGGCAAGCAGTGCTTATGCTTCTCAAAATAAAGACCACATTTCCCAAAAATCCTGTATTCTGTCATAAAAAGGATTCTGCTCCTTGTCCCTCTCTCTCTGTGCATTTGGTTTGTCTTTTTTTTTTTTTTTTTTTTACACCAAATTGAATACACGTTAGAAATTATTTTTCTATTGACCTTTCTCTCCTACATTGCCAGAAATTAGGAAAGCTTTAGCACCATACACTGCAAAAGAAAGGCCTTGTTCCCTTTTATGTGGTGCAAAGCATATACGGCAGATTGCCAGAATCTACAGCCAAATCTGTGATAGTGTCATATGCTGTTGAACAACGGACAAAACAACAACTGTCACTCTCAGTCAACTTGATCTATAAAATCATGGTGAAAAATGAATGGTGATCAAAGAAGACGTGCAGATGAAGAAGAAGCGCCCTGAAATACCTGGCTCTCTCCAACAAAGGCATAGCCCTTTTGAAAGTTCAGTGTGTACAAGGAAGAGTTACGTTGGTAGAGACATGGCAGATGGCACAGTAAAAAATGTATGACATTTTTGACCAGGGGCTTAAATCCAACAGAAGGGATCAGACAGACACAGAAACTCTCACCTGAGTACCAGATATACTCTAGCCTGCAGCAACTGGCTTCACACTCTGTTGTGTTTTCAGCCTAGAAGTTCAAATTTGAGTGATCACTGTTTTAAAGGTCTCATCCTTCATTCTGCTTCACTGCTACTTTTCCTCACATCTGCAACATGTGACCTGTCACTGGTGTTTCAATAAAAATAAGAAATTATTCAGACACAAAATGTGGGGAACTAACATGCAAGTGTGCTATTGACCCAGTCGTGACACTGAAGATGAAATTTATTCAGATTTAACAAGAGTGATGATGGCAGGTAGCGAAATGTCTTATTTCCTTTCATTGTCTCTTTTAGTTAGTCCCTTGGCTCTGTGCTGCTCTCTATAGCAAGAAATGCCTTGCTTCAACATTGCACGCACACACACACACACACACACACCCACACACACACAGTATCAATATCACTCAAATAAAATGTAACAGCAATTCCCAACTGTGGAAGAGCTTAGAAATCATTTGATACACAGAATGACAAGAAATATATATTTAGATGACAATATGAGGTATTTATGGCAGGTAAATCATCATAATACCTGTGTACAGTGTTAATATTTACAGTTCTATGAATATTCAATGTAAATAGCAGTAATATATTTAATACACCACGCCATATATATATATAACATCTTGATCTGCCTTGCAAGTCAAGTGCTTCTTTTGAATTTAAACATTTTTTATTAGTGCTGCTCTACACCTGAGTTGATCTAGCACAATTAACACACCTAGTTGGCCATTTCTGATGACTCTTGTCAGGAAGTTAGAATACAGTCAAGTCCGAATTTCCACTGTTCCACTGTTTAAAAAAAAAAAAAAAAAAAAAAAAAAAAACAGCAGAAGATAAATTCGTTTTGGATGTTTAACTCGGTTGTTTGTCCTTATCGCTCACTATAATGTTGTGTCTGTGCTGCAGATTGTGATTTTTCTTTCTGTGTATTCAAGGTCATCTCATTTTGTGTGTATGTGCTCCTACGCCCGTGTGTGTGAGAGAGAGGGAAAGAGAGGCATGAGCAAGAGAGTGTGAGCGAGATCAAGTATCTCCCTTTCATGTAAATTAACTTGTTGAATTAATCATTTACCCACAATACATTGTACATTACATTGTGTTACTGATTAAACTGCTCCGCTTCGGTGGTCTCAAATCCAAATGTTGCTATCTAACCTGATTTGCTTGTCAAATTAGCATGCAGAACTTAGCTTCTATGTCTTTGTATATGTGATGACCAGAGAATAATGGGACTAAAGCCAGTGTGTGTAACCTATGCTCCTGTGATCTCCCCTGTGCAACACCCATGATAATTCCTTACATACATCACGCCAACAAAAAGATGAGAGACAAAGAGAGCATGTGCCTCTGGATGAAAAACATGGTGGTGGAAACCCATCAAACAGAATGGATAGCTACAGCTGGCATGGTGGATGGACACTTTGACGGACAGACTTTACAGAGATGAAAGCAGGAAGCGCTACGCAGTGGAATACAGAGCCAGTGCTTCTCCGCACATACACAATACGTCAACTGCATCTGCATTTTCTATGGACAATAATGACAATCTGTATATTGTACATCAGCGCTGAGCATACAGCCCTGCAGAGCCATTTCCAGAGGTGCAGACATGGCATTTTCTGCTTATATCTATCTATCTATCTATATATCTATCTATCTATCTATCTATCTATATATATCTATATCTATATATCTATATATATATAGATATAGATATATATAGATATATAGATATAGATATAGATATATATAGATATATATAGTTATATACTTGTTAACAATAACTGCATTTTTTTTCTTCCTGCCTCTCTTTAGCTATCCATTCCCCACTTTAATTTCCCTTGTCTTCCTTCATGGGCATCTTTTTATCTGTCCTGCCATCTTCATATTTGTTTTCCCTCCATGTCCAATATCTCTTTTCTCATCTCTGTTCTTTTTCCTGCCCCTCTCCATCCTTCTATCCATCCATGTCCAGGAGGTTTTACTACCTTTATAGAAAATCATTAAACTGGTGCTGACTGACTGACTAATTGAGTGTGGTGATGTTGCTCTCTAATACAGGAATGTTTGTTTCTGTGGGATCTAGAAAATGGTGAGGGTTCAAAGGTGCGTTTAAAATTGTATTTTTTTTTTCATGAAACAACTAAAGAAACAAAGCAGAATAGCTCAGTTTGCTCTACTGCTATCAAGAAAATGACATATGCTCTGCGTTGTGGCATTCTTTGCCTCCACCTTATTCATTAATTCCCTACATGAGGAAACCTTGGACTGCATTATCACACTTACAGCATGGCCACATGCCAACAATTAAAAACTAGGGAGAGTGTTTAGGCAAATTAAAGGAGCAATATGCTCTGAAAATGAAAATGAAAAATTTCAATGAAAAGTTTTCAGACAGATCAGACATATATCTGCAATGGCCTACCAATGGAGATGATACCAGTTGATTCAGTGACTTGCTATTTAATTTGAGCCACAGCACTTCAGACATTGTGGATTAGTCAAACTGGATTAAAAACGGGTTGAATCTCCACAAAACTCGCTTGGCTACACAAGTCTTAACATTACAGCAATGTTAACTCCCGAAAAATATTTTGAAGCAAAGGGCAGGGTGTGGCAACTAACAGCTTATGTAGGCTAACTTAGTAAGCTTAACGTAATGCAACTAGGGTAGCCATGAGTTTATTGTTGTGGTGGTGTGATGTGAATGTATTACTTAACAATGATTAAAAAAAAAAGGTGTATTAAACTGTTGACAGGGGCTGTGTTTGAGGCATAAGCTGTATGGAGTAGAATAATTATTCCCATTCAAATCAACATCCCTGGAAGGTCAGAGCAGCGGCCATTTTTATGTGTTTCGTAGCCATAGTACTGTTTTGCTAACTTCTGTAAAACAAGTTGTGGCAAGCTGCTCCCTCACTGTGGTGAGAGATTTTGCAGCAAAAAAAAAAAAAAAAAAGCAGTGGAAAGACACCTGCAAACAAGATATGCATCACTTATGCAGCTGCTGATTTTTTTTTTTTTTTTTCGTTAGCTCATAGGCAGCACTATTAAGAGGCCAGGGAAAGTTTAACTTCCCCAAAACTGTAATTACAGAAATGAACCTTCACCAAAATGTAATTTTTGTCTGTAATTATTAAGAAACATTAAACACAAAGCTGTAGGTGAGTTTGACACCAAAGATTCACAATGAGATGGTAGATCATTTGCATGCTGCCTTCACGACTGATACATCAGAATATCATATAAAATTTAAGGAAATTAAGATTTTCTTCTTCTTGAAAAAAATTGTTTCTCCAGGGTTTACGCCATGTTATCGCTGTGGTTGGAAATCTACCATTATAATTCCCATGGGGCGCTGTCCATGGTGCTGAAAGGTGCACTTGGTGTAGGTGTGCTAAGTGCTGAAATAATTGGCCCCCATCCTGATGATACATGTGCATCAAGCAGTACTTAAGGGTCCCAGTTTTGAGGGGTTGAAGATATGGTCAGCCGATTTTAGCTGTATGAGTTCATCTTTTTCAGCAGTTGTCTGTTTAAAAAAGTTTACAAACTCTCTCCTTCCCCACTAATGTTGGGCTAAACTACCATAGTCTGTAGCATTTAAGGACTTATATGAAGTAAAAGGTACATTTGATGATGCATGCCAGCAAAGTTTGCTAATTTGCAGATGTTGACTGGAGGAGTAGTCTATGATAATGTTATATTAATCTTGTTGTTCATGCCAGATTTGTTGATTTTCTGCCAGTCAGCTAAGCACTCCTGGACACATCGAGACACCCACAGTACTCACAGTTATTAATTTCTGGTCCACAGTTTCTAATGCGAGTGTGAGGCTCTTCATGGTCCTTGTGACTTGTGTTACCACAGCAACTAACCTGTTTTATTCTGTACTCACCAAATGACCATGGCAAACAGCGCAATGACCATTCTACTCCTTTCAAGCTCTGTAGTTTGAAGTGGCCCAATATACGGTTTCGACAGATCAAAGCAGCATTAGATCAAAGCTGCACTCGGCAACTTGTGACATTAGCTGCTTCAAATGGCAGAAACAGTTTAAACTGCATGAAAATGTTAAAATTCAATACTCTGAAATACTCCATAAACTGCACACAGCATGTTCATGTTTACCAACCTGGCTGGTCTGTGATGTTTTACACCAAAGGGACGAGGGAGAAAAAACATCTGACGCTGCTGAGTCCAGCGAGCCGCTCACTGCTGCTTAGGAAACAGTTTGGATTTCACTGCAAAGCTTCAATTCTATATTTCCTGTAGGCAGAGGGGTGACCATACCCGACACCAGAATTTGTTTTTGTGTAAACAGTTTCTAAATTGGGGACGATAAACTCTCCTCTGCTGCAACCTACTTTGTGATTTAGGCTGATAAGACAGTTCTATATTTCTCATAAAAATCCTGCCTAGTGCAGCTCTAAATGAAGTGTTATACTCTTAAGTCTTAGTGCACCAGATACCAATAGACTTCTGCCTGAATGAGCGTGGAATGAGGCTATATCCCCTGCAACTGGAGTTATCTGCCTGACAGTAATGCGTATGACTGGTTGAAAAGGAAAATCTTCTCACTGAAAGTACTCACTGCTCTCTATAACAGTTAGCTCTGGCAGTTGAATTTGAACACCAATGCTGAAAGCAGCAGGCAAGCATTGTCCTAATTTGACTGGATTTTCTCTTTGGCTGTTTACCTGACTATTTATTCAGACTCCCTAAAGGGAAACTTCATCCTCAAGATGTTACACAAAATATGTTGTATCAGATTTCTTGCATATAGCTTCTAGATTAGTTTTTTCCTTGAATTAGGGTTTCCGAATGGATTCCTGGAATGTTATTTTTTGCAAGAAATTTGATTCGGGACGCTCTCATACCACTTCAGCTGCTCCGCCTCATGCAAAAACCACCGCAAGCGTAACATTACCCTCCTGGCCTCCTGAAATATCTGTTGTGTGAATATTGTAAGAGATGTTCTCTTACTCTGGCACAGTGCATCCTGACTTTTTGTTTGCATACTTGGACAAGGCACAAACCACAAAGCACTCAAAGTTTAATACCTGTTCTGTGATGACCCATAAGCCCATGATGTCTAAGATCATAAGGTAAGGTAAGGTAAGGTAAGGTAAGGTAAGGTAAGGTAACAGTGCACTGCAAAACACATTTCATCATAAGGACACTGTATAAATTGGGTTTCTACTAATACAATCTAATACAAGGAGTTACTTTACGACTCATTTTAAAATCTGAAGAGGCAAATCTCAATGTGTATTGTTGATCACTCTACAATACAGTGTGTAACAGCACCAAACAATCATTCACCAGACAATTTAAGGTGAGGAAACTCCTATGAATAGTAGGAAAACAATTATTCTTTCATCTTATTAGAATTGAATTTTATGCAGTGAATATGGACATCCCTGCCAATATGTTTTGTGTTTTACCTTTTACTTTTATGTATATTCATGTTAGTTAATATTTTATTTAAAAAATGTGACAGTTTGGATATCAGTTCAAGCACCTTTTTTTGTACTACATTCTGATGAATGAATGCTTTGTAATTCATAAAAAACAACACATATACACCGTGCTTACAGTTTTTCTCTCGCTGGTAAGTGGGGCCCAAGGATGGCTGTGTGAGTCTTCAAGACAACATATCAAAAATGTCAAATTTATTGGGCTGATTGCCATGAAATTTTATGAGCATATTCCTTCTCCCTAATGGATGAACCCTGACAATTTTGGTGACATCATGTACTTTCCTCTGATGCCACCCTAAAGCCAAAATGGCACTTTTGCACCCAAGGTATCACAAAATGTAATAAGTGGATTGCCCTATGTGGTGAATGCATTTGTAGTGCCCAAGGGAAGATTCCTCTTGATTGTGGTGACCATCACGTTTCCTGTAGTGCCACTTTTAGACTAAAATGTCAAATGTAATATCTCTCAATTTATTTGGGAGGATTGCCATGAAATCTTTAAAGAATGCTACACAGAGGATGAACCCTTTCAACTTTGGTGACCGCATGACCTTTTCTCTGGTACCAGCCTCAGGCCAAAAGTTGGGGGGGGGGAAGTGTTTGTATATATGGAATATGTCAGTTTGAAAAAATGGCAATGAAAGTTTTTTTTGTAACTATTTTATTTATTTATTAATGTATTTATTTATTTGGCTAATTTTATACTTGACATAGTTGATGCTGCTAATGCCACATCAGTGCTAAGATGCTTTTGTGCTTAATGATGATGGATGTATGAAGCTGTTAATGCAAACCTGAGAGAGAAAGTGAGAGTGTAGCTTTATGTTTATGTGAGAAAATGTGCATGTGTGCATACCTGCATGTGTGTATGTATTTGTATGTGTGCACATGAGCACATGCACACACATAAACATAGAAACACACTGCAGTGTGCATCATCATCACAATATGGTGTGAGGGTGAACAAAGTGAAAATCTCAGGTGAAAGCCATCTATGTTATGCAGGAGCTGCTCCCAGTTATTTGGATGGTTTTTGCAGATTAATATTTTATTACTGCCGGATGCCTCGGTAAACAGAGAAGCACCAGCAGTTTATAGAGTGAAGATGAAGTCCCAGAGCTCCCTGAGTTTACACAGTTAGTGCATAAGTACGTGTAAACACACAAACACACACACTCACACACACACACACACACACATGATCCAGGTCACACACACTTACACATGAAACACACATATACTTGCAGACTCAATAAGTATACATTCCCTCATGGACAGTGTGAAGGAGCTATGGTATTCGTTGCGCAGTTTTTTTAAGGTCATAAGGAAATCAAGGAATAATGCAGGTATAGTTTCCCCCATATTTCCAAGAGGCAAGGAGCACCTCATTTATATAGCAGCCTTCATTTCAATTTTTTTGCAGAAATATTTAGTCCATGTCAAACTTGGATGTTATTCAATTTGACTTTGAGGTTCAAATATGCTACTCTGTACCAGCTCTGATTCAGATATAAGACAGCTGTGAGCATGGGCATTATTAACGTCAACACTATGCTTAATGCAGCACATTACATTGTAATGACAACAAGAAGGCATCAAGAAGGCAGTTACACCAAGGTCGCAGGTGGAAGTTACAGCTGTATTTGTGCTAAGCCATGCCCTTCAAGCTTCCTTGAAGCTAATTGGACCAAAAAGATTCTTTGCTGGCCCATGATCAACCCTCCCGCCAAGTTTTGTGCAAATCCGTTCAGTACTTTGTGAGTGTGCTAACGGAGGGATGGATGGAATAGACAGGGGTGATCACATAACTGTTGCCAGAGGTTTCACCTCCTTGGCGATGGTAATTAATATGTGGAGGTTCATAGCGTGAGGAGCAAAGCACATCCAAGCAAATACTAGTGCCTGTACTAATTACAAATGATAAATTGAAGGTACAGCTGTATTCGGCAGCAGTATATTTTTTCCATAAATCAGTTGTGCACAAAAGCTCGTAAGATCTAGCTTAAGAAGAAAAACCTTTGAACATGCTCATTAGGCTCCTGCTTTTCATTACTATACACTGGCTATAATGAAACCTAATGTTGTATGACGGTTTGACAGAGTATTATTATTTTTTTATTAATCCCACTTCAAGAATTCCCATAATAGACATATATCTATTGGTGTGTGGTAACGGTATAATTGAAGGGTTTCATTCTAATGTGCTGTATCTCTTGTTTTTTGAGAGTAATTGGTACCGGATGTTCATTTTTCAAAATGATTAATAATAACTAATAACTTAAGTAACACTCTATAGTTTCTATGCCTTACTTATTACTTATTACTCATTACTTTCATACCCATAATCATTTTATAAGGCGGACATCTAATTTGGAAATTAAACCATGACGCAAAGCCCATCTGTATACATCACACATCTAATAATAACTGAGCAACAGTGAGATGAAGCTCTTAATGCCTTGGTGCCTATCTCTGTGGAAGACTTGGAAATTGTTCACTTAGTTCCCTGCCAGAGACACACTCAGTACTCTCCTGTTACGGTCCCACAGACTTTGGGTGATTTATAAGGGAAGAAGCTTTTATTGTCTATAAAATTTACATAAAATGGAGTTTTGCCTTCAGCGCACTGGTAGCAGAAGTTAAAAACAGACAATTATAGCAATCAGTATGTATAATAAACAAGAATAGCCTTGGATATACACATG
Source organism: Myripristis murdjan (assembly GCF_902150065.1). Taxonomy (NCBI): domain Eukaryota; kingdom Metazoa; phylum Chordata; class Actinopteri; order Holocentriformes; family Holocentridae; genus Myripristis; species Myripristis murdjan. The sequence continues at coordinate 2,619,835 of NC_043985.1, read as the reverse complement.
TGCACATGGGCAGGACTGCGCATGGACAGTGCACACAAACACACACAATAATAATAATAGTAATTATACTACATTTTATTTGAATGCACTTTTCATTAATAAAGCCGCACGTGTCATATTTAAGACATGATTTTTTCAGCCTTGTACATCATTGGTGTGATTTTTTTTTTTTCTTGAAAAACCCAATGGGCCAAATCAGACACTTGTAATGCGCGGATAATCCACCGGGGACAGTATTTCATGCACCAGAGCGCTGTCAGGTCACACTTCCAAGAAGGCCGCTAGAAAGAAGTGGAAAACAGGTGTGGATGGAAGGAGAACTTTTCCAATTTTGACAAGGTTAGGGTACGAAACACATGCAAACTTTTACTGAAACATCGTATAAAATATTTCATAACATTTTTGTTTGTAAAGCCATGTTGAAAATGGCTTGAGAATGTGTTGAAAATATTTATAACAAGGACAGAAAGTGTTTTCAGGCCTATCACCATGCAAATTAAAGAGGTTGTGAATCAAAAAATGAGACAGTTCCCATAGTGGATTTCCCATTGCTGCGCGATACAGTCGCACAGGGCCGCCCCTGGCCAAAGTGGGGCCCTAAGGGGCATTTCATTTGGAGGCCCCAACAAAATATTAAAAAGAGGACCATACCATGGAAGAATTATGAAACCTCTAAATTAAAGAGGGATTGTTGGATCGCAGAGCATAGAAGGCACAGAACTCAGTTACATGTGCATAATGAGATTTTATCAGAAAAATTATATACATACACACACACATACATACACACACACAGACACACACACACACACACACACACACACACATATATATATATATATATATATATATATATATACAATCCCCCAGTTTTGGGGGATTGTTAACATCTGTAACATCTGTATCATCTCTGTGTACCACGTTAGCCTCTCTTGTCTCAATCTCGCAAACGCCCCTGAGGTGGATTGTCTTGCAGTGTCCAAATTGGTAGCACCACATCGGGGTGAAGCCTCCACTCCTTTGACAGCAGGCCATCCCTTAACATGAAGTGGAAGCCCCTGTTCTCCAACCCCAATATGTGGAAACAGGAGGTGTTGTGAGGTCCACAGCCACATGTGCTGCATCATTTTCAACAGGGATGTGGACCGGACTCTGCCCTGATGTAGGCAACCTTGGTAGTGTTGGAAAACCAGCATCATCGCCTGGAGTTTGAGTACGTGGATGTGTTGGTTTTCCCCTGAATGCCACACACTACCTGTTGTTTTCCCCAGGCAGGCAGGTCCTCCCGAAAACAGATGCTGTGGAGACCACCGGTGTTTTTAAAGCACTTCGTGGTCTTGCAGCAGCATATATGTCTCACATACTTATGGTGTATGAATCAGTACGGCTCGTCAAGTCCTCTGGCATGAGTTTGTTAGTTGTTCCAAAGTGCAGGACTAGAACCTTTGGCATCTTTTAGTTTTAATGTTCCGAGCCTCTGGAACAGTCTGCCTGAGGCCCTGAGAGCAGCTGAAAGTGTTGAAATCTTGAAACATAAACTTAAATCCTATCTCTTTTGGCTGACTTTTGCTTAAGAATGGTTTATAGACATTATTTACTTTATTTTATCCACTTATTGTATTATCATTTATGTTGCAATTTTTTTTCTTAACTTTTTTTTTTTTATATCTTTGTTTAGTTTAGTTTAGGGTTAAATTTTTTCTAGTATAGTATATTTCTATTATAGTTTTTTAGTATAGCTTTTATTTAACTCGGTTTTATCAATATCATTATAGCTTATTTACTATTTATTATTTTATTGTATTTCATTCACTTAATTTCTTTTCATTTTCATTTTATTGTGTCATCATTTTTATTTTTGGTTTGTCTTTTTAATCTATTTTATCTAGTTACTTACTTGTGTTTTCACTTCATTTTACTATTATTTCTGCTATTATAGCTATTAAATCTGCTGTATTGCATTTTCATCATTTTTATTTTCTTGCATGCGTTGGTCATGCATTGTGTGTGAGTTGTTTTTACTCTTCACTTGTTCTGTCCTACTCTCGGCTTGTCAGTCATGTGTGAAGCACTTTGAACTGCACTGGCCTGTATGAAAGGCACAATATAAATAAAGTTTGATTGATAGATTGATTGATTAGTTGAAACAAACCCTGGTGCAGTCACTCCCTTAATGAAGTAGTTTCAGCAGCGATAGCACAAAAACAAGCTGTCCAAGACCCATGTTAGGAGGTAGTTACAACTAAACTCCAGAGCAGTATGTTTGCGGTGTGAACGTGACGCAATCAACCCAGAGCTGAGTAAAGAACTGGCAGGAACAATCAACTTGATAGCATTAGCAGTGGTAGCAGTTAGTTATCAGTAGTAGTTAGCAACACACTGAACAAAATATGAAGGGTTGACATGGAGCAGCAAGGGAATGCATCGCCTTCATGGTAAATGAACCTACAATCATTGCAAGAATGAAAAAATGCCACAGCTGGTGGTGATGCTCCATACTCATGTCAGATTCTACATTGGTCAAATGTGTTTTGTTTGGTTTGCCATTTATTCATTTATTTATTCATTTATTTATTTATTCATTTATTTATTTATTTATTTATTTATTGCCATATGAAACCAAACCAAACCGTGCACAGCGTCATTCACAGGTGTCATTCAGCTTCAAGATATTAACAGCCAAAACTGAATTTCTTGCATTGTATACCACTAATTCAAAAAAAAAAACTTTGGACAAAAAAACAAAAAACATGGAAATTGTCAACAGTCAGACAGTGCTACCAGCTTTATCTTCTGATGCTGATGTCTTGTGAAAATTCACATTTAAATTTGTTCATTTTCAAGCAAAAAAAAAAAAAAGAGAGAAGGTAATAGGTTTTCTTGTTAGCATGGCAAAATCATCTGAAACAGCATTTAGACCATGTCATGGTAAAACTGTCCATTGAAACCCAGGATACTACAACTACTACTGTTACTATTACTGCATGAATGAATGAATGAATGAATGAATGAATGAACAGTTTATTTGGTCAATCCAAACATTATAACACAGACTCATTTCTTATCACTACAATTACTTCAAACAAACAAAAAATAAACAAAAATGTAGTAAGGATTCGACCAAAAGGGTAAGGCTGAAGCAGAGCTTTTAGGGAGCCTATAAGACTGCATCTTATAATGATGACATATTCATGCATTCTTGTGTGGAATCCAATATAAATATGTAATATTGATCAACTTTGCAATAAATGTGTAAGTAAATAAACATGAGAAATGGACAACACTGACTGGCTGATATCAGCTTTCTGATAAAAGGCCAATATCAGCCACATGTATTGCCAGTCTGATTTATTTAGTTGTCTAAGCCACGGCAACTTCCACATTAGCAGGAATAGAAACAGTCAGAAAGGCTAGAAGAGAGTAAGCCTTTATTATCCCCCAAGGAGTAACCGCACACAGTGGAGTACAGATAATCAGAATCTACTACATGTACACAGACGAGAGTAGCTCCCCTCTTCCTCTCGAGTTTGTTTGCTTTTAAAACAACACGGTCGTCTAGAAGATGAAAGAGTGGAGGAGGAAAGGTTTGAGCGGTGGAGGAGAGAGGGAGCAGGGGGGGCAAGTAGAAAGATACAGTAAGGTGGATATGAGGACCTGAAGGACAGATTATGAAGAGATATATGAGGAGTGAGTGAACATGGGAAAGAAAGCAAGAACTGAAAGAGAGTGAAGGTTACAAGGAGGAGGAGAGGAGAGTGGAGAAAATAAAGACGAGGAGGGGAGAGGAAGGTTTGCGGGAGAATGTGTGGGCGTCCAGGGAAGTTTGAAGAAAGATGGTCTGATATAAGAAAGGAGGGTCCATTTTCTTTGTGTGTCTGTGTGTGCACAAACTGACCTTGAGCGACCAAATTAGCTGGGTAGATCCATGTCAATGCAAGCCACTCACACACACACACACACACACACACACACACACACACAGAAATCCAGTGTCGATTCAGATGATCTGACAGGGTAGTGCAACTTGTCTGCAAGTCTCGTCACACATGAGGAGGACCGCCCGAGCATCCCAAACAGCAATCAGATAAACAGCAGGATGTGCGTGTGTGTGTGTGTGTGTGTGTGTGCGTGCATATGTGTGTGTGTATGACTTCAGTGTTAAATCTGCAATAATCCCAGTGACAGTAGCCTTATCGCCCCAGAGGTGGCCTGACCTTTTCTCTAATTGACTCTAATCAATCGAGCTCCATCCTCTCTATCAGTCCTCTGTGTCTGCTCTCTAAGGGGAGGCGATACTTCACTTCACCTACTGCCTGCTCCGTTCAAGCCTGTTATATTTTCTTTTAAAAGCAGGATCCTTTCTAAATCCACCATTCAAATGACCAAAGAGAAGCAGCCTCAGTGATTGCATATTTTCTTGTGGACCAAATTCCCTCATTTCCCCTTATAACAGAGTCAGCACTCCTTCATTTCAATCGACTCAACATACTGAGTGTTGTTTCCCAAATGTTGCTCCCCAAGTCTGCACAAAATGGGAATTGTGTATTAAATTGTAGTTTGTTTTGCCGGTATTTTCCAATTTCATTCCTATTTATTTTTCCCCTCTATATTCTAACCTCCCTTGTATCCCCCTGGGTGAAACAGTCTCTCGCTCTTCAAAAGGGAATGCCACTAATTGCAGTGCAAATATGAGGTTATTTCTTTCCACTTTGTTGCTAATGATAAGCTGTTTCAGTGCCTACCCGTTGTATATTTTTCCCCAAATTTTGCCCTTGCCCATGTCCTTCAACAACAATTATTGAAAAGATAATTTCAAAGTACACCAAACTGTCAGTCATAATCTATTCTATTCTTTTCAATACTATTCTACTTAATTTTAGCATTCTTACATAATCAGCCCCATCCTCCTCATTCTTACCTGTTTGTTCTTGGCGTAGAGGGGGCTCAAACAGAAAGAAAAGTTTCTATAATCTTACATCTGCTGACTGTCTGCAAGTGTTCTGATTTAATGTGCTGTGTACTGTGTGCTGTGTGTGTGTGTGTGTGTGTGTGTGTATGTGTGTGTGTTTTGTTTCAACTGTAGACCTGCCCGTGAAGCCAGTTTAACTTTGGGGAGATAAAAGTACAGAACAGAATTGAAAGCCGCTTCTCCCAAAGAAAAAAAAATCCCAAAGAAAATACTGTTACATTGTGAGAACAGTCAGCTAACTAACATGGTAGTGGGAGTTTTGTGAGGAAGTTGGTAGTATCTGCTTATTGTGGACAAAAATCATTTGACTCTCAAGGCATGGATGGTAGTAACCCTCCTTTTATCTTTGGGGTACATTTGACCCCATTCAGTATTTAATGTCTTACTGTTATAATGTTATAATGTTATAATTGAGTTTTTTCTCTTTATATTTGATGGCTCTTCCTAATTTAATGGGGACAAGTAAATAAACATAAAATGAACGTGATATATTTTCAATGTCCTGTACACATTTTGCAAACATGTGTTTCTCTGGGGTCAGATTGACCCCAGCCTGTTTCAGCTGTATAAAACATAAGGAATATCAACAATTTACACATATTTGTTTCAGTTGTTTTGGATGACACTGAAGAACTATCATATGTAGTTTATAATCTTCCAAAAGCTTCCCTCTGCTTTAGAGCCCTCACCTCACATAACCATAACTGTAGTAGTGTGAGAACCACTGATAGTTCATATGACATCTGGGAGGGAAAAAACAGATACCCACTAGAACTTTGATGTAGGAAGGGCGTTGAGTGGGGGAGTTATGTTTTATTTAAAGGGCTATTTATGTAGTCAACAAGACACATGAAGTACCTGACACATAAACTTTGGTAAGAATTTTTATAACCATTTTTTCGAGGTTGGAATTACTGGGGTCCAACTGAGCCCAACCAACAAGAAATGTTATTAAATTTGAAGGTAAAAGGAGGGTCCACTACTTATGTATCATGTGTTCACAGTTAAAAGTGACACCGTTGCAGATTATAAATCACATTTTTAATGTGGTAGATGTCAAAGTCTTTGTTTTTGTTTCATTTTCTCCCTTCATCGCTGTGATGTTTCTGCCCTGCTCGTCACAGAGGTCACCTGTCAGTCAAACAGTGTGTCCAGCTCTTTAGCCTCATATTTTCTTCTGGTGAAGTTTGACTTTTGGTGGGTGGTGCAATGTGGGTGGATAAATCAGCGGCCTTTGACTGCAGGTATGGCTCAAGTGAAGATGATGCAAGAAGCTACAAAGCTCTGAAATGGAAAACAGAAACAACTGTATAGCAATACAGATTTTCCTTACAAAAACAAAAAAAAAAGAGCAAGAATGGTGTACCAACATGCCAACAAGTTAGAAATATGCTGATCAATAAGTCCATTTTCATGATCACAGTTGCTGCTGTTTATTTCTGGTGCTGTCATAGTACGGTATGGTTTGTTTGTCTGATTGGACAAGTTAGCTACTGAATGACTGACAGATGGTTGATCCTATCATCTGCTACATATTTTTGCAGTGTTTAAAGTCTGTGTATTTCAGAATGCAACTGCCTCATTTGTGCTGGATCTTGTGTCCTCCTTGTGTGTTTTTATATTCCCTGTCTGTCATGTTTTATTCTATTTAAACTGTTACTGCTGACCAGGTCTCCCCTGGAGAGGAGATTTCAATTTCAAGGGACTTCCAAGTTAAGTAAAAGTTAAATGAAAATACAAATAAAACAAAAATGCAAGTTGCTGCTCTTTCCCAAACAGCCCAGACTCCATTATAAGTTTTTGTGAGGTGAACAACAGAAATAAAATTGTAATATAGCTGTGCCAGGCTAGAATATCTTTGGTGGGACTTGAGAACCTGTGTTAAAACAAACAAACAAACAAACAAACAAAAACATCTAATCAATTTATCATTTTGACAATGCAACCAATTTCAAATGAGCTTCACAAACACCAGTCATCTTAGAAATAACATTGTTTTCCTCAAGGGCTGTTCATCACAACACTTTTATCCAGTATACAGACACTTTGAGCCTTCAGAAAATCTCATTTGTATTGTCCTGAGATGTTGCTGATGGATGTGGATGAGCTCCACTAGTATGGCAAGTTTCTCATATTGTTCTGTTGACACCAATAAGCACACACAACAAAACCCTCTGTCCTGTCATACTTGTCTGCTTTGTTTGCTGTGCAGGATTTCTGCCTGACAATTGCTCTGATGTGGTGGCGTGTGGAAGAAGTACACCATATTTTTATCCATCATCTTTGGTCGCTGGTGCCACTGTTGCCAACCCCTGTGTGAGGAAAGTCACTATTGGCTGATCCAAAAGTTGCAAGTAGTCACTAGTTGACATCATCAGATTTACATACAAGGCTGATCTGCATGCTTAACGGAATACTCTGATGTTTTGGGCAAAATAGCCTCCAGAGGTTCGGTACCTATGGGTAGCATTTTGTGCTAGCTTAGCATAAAGACTCAAAATGTACTCAAAATCAACTCCAAAGCTGTCTCAAATACAGCAGTGCTCCAACTGCTGTCCCAGCAGTGAGCAGGACATGACAGGAAAATGGTCTCCTCACAGCGGCTACACCGACTCAGCAGCGGCCAGAGGAGGCAGCTTTTCTCCTTCAGGCAGAACGGGGGAGAGCCCCCTGGTGATCCACAGAGAAAAACACTGTAAAAAATGTTGGTGGCTGACATGATCTGTGAGTGAGTGGGGGTTAAAACAGCTTAAATAGCCTGATGCCTCACAACTGGTAGGTGTTTCTGGCTCGGCTTTTCATTGACTTTACAGGATTCAAAGGCATCTCAAATGGCTGTTAGAAATACTGATCTATAATAATAATAATAATAAAAACATAAATCCATAATAAAATATTATAGATCAGTGGTGAGAAATGAAGTAAGTATTTAAAATTCGCTGCATTTAGGAGAGCAGAGCATCCAGTGCACAGCCAAACAGTTGAGAAAAATAAAGTAAGACTGAAAAAAGATTAAGACTAAGACAAATGAAGTCCAAGAGGAGACGAGAAGAAGAAGAACAAGAAAAAGAACAAGAACAAGAACAAGAAGAGGCATTTCAGTTTAAAGTGGAAGTCAGGGTCCCGAGTGGCTATAGGAGATGATCCAGCTAAAAAATGAAGCCTACTGCAGTGATTGTCAGATTTATGGCACTGACAAGGCAAAAGGCATGTCATTTGTTACTGGTACAACCAAACACTCTCTCTCTCTCTCTCTCTCTCTCTCTCTCTCTCACACACACACACACACACTTAGATACACACACACACACGAAAATTGGATTATTATATAAATGTAAATGAGTATTAGGACGATTCTCACAGAATTAACTTTTTACACTCTGTTTATTAGATTATAGGTTATTACATTACATTATAAGTGCCTTTTGCTGTATTTCTGTTAATGTATGCGTACATGATCGCAGAAAAGAGGCTATCTGATAAATTTCTAATGTGGCCAAGCCTCCTCAGACCTTCTCCTATAGCTCGGTGCGGTGGTAGAGATGACTGGTAGTCTGAGCTATAGGAGCAGTTATCTCTCTCTATTACACACACACACACACACACACACACACACACACACACACACACACACACACACACATACACACACATACAAACTCCAAGTGGTGGTGACATTCTCTGGGCTCCCAATCCCTCCTCTGGCGCTCATGCAGGGGGCCACTCAATCCCAGATCAATACACTCCTTGCTCCCTATGGCTAACATGCGCACACACACACACACACATACACACAACTCTGCTGTATCTACAACTGCTTGTACTGTGGAGCAGGAGATCCTCCCTGCCCCCTCTTGTCTTTCTCATCTCTTTCCTCTTCCCTTGTTCCTTCTCTCTCCCCGTTTGGAAACTCTACCCTCTCTGCTTCCTCTTTAATTGTCTTTCTTCTTTTTCTCTCTTTTCATCATGTTGATCATAACAGGCATATGGGCTGTCCCACAAGCTTCTCCTCCTCTGATAAAAGTTATTAAATACTCTGATATGGAATATCTGATAGCTCTGTAATGAGAGACATAAAACCTGGTGTATATATGATGGATTATATGTTCTGTGTGTGTTATTTTGTGTGTGTGTGTGTGTGTGTGTGTGTGTGTGCATTCAGCTCTAATGTATTTGTATCTCAAGGAATCTGCGGATTGCAGCACTTGCTGTAAATATGAGCACTACAAAACAGCTATCGTGATCGCTGCTATAGTCCAGGTACATTGCCCAGCCACAGGGGACGCAACTGATCAAACGGAGCTTGCTGGTGTGTGTGTGTGTGTGTGTGTGTGTGCACACGCACCAGCACACATGCACACATGCATTTGTGGGGGGAGAAAGATCAAGAGGTAGTGAGTAAAGTAGAAAATCAGTGTGTTTACGTCCATGAAAAAGAAAATAACCAAAAGTGTATGGGATAGGGTGTATGTGTTTACGTGTGTGTGTGTGTGTGTGTGTGTATGAGAGAAAAAAGGTTAAATTGAGTGAAAAAGTGAGAGGGAGAATGTGTGGGCCTGTATGTGCAAAAGAGGAGAGCAAAATTAAGAAGAACGGGAAAAAGTGTGTGTGTGTGTGTGTGTGTGTGTGTGTGTGTGTGTGTGTGTGTGTTTGCATGCGGGGTAGTATAAGGTGGCTGTGATTAATTTCCCTCTGTAGCCGTGGCTCTAATTCCCAGCTGAGGTGGGAATGGTCGCTGAAAGAGTCCCGGTGGAAATCACAGTAGGCAGGCAGGCAGACAGCAGCTCTGAGAAACACTGATGAATTATCCATGGAGAGAGAGAGAGAGAGACAGAGAGAGAGAGAGAGAGAGAGAGAGAGAGAGAGAGAGAGAGAGAGAGAGAGTGGACTGATACAAAGAAGTTGTAGAGGGGGGAGAGAGACATGGAAAGACAGAAAAGGAAAGACAGCCTGCAAAGAGAGAAAAAAGGTAATAGGAAGGACCTATGAAGAAAGGGAGAAAGAGTGAGTGATGATAAGATAAATAGAGAGAGCAAGAGTGTGTGTGTGAGAGAGAGAGAGTACCAGCAAATGAATAAAGGGAATACTTGAAGCCACACCATGTTTTTCATGCTGGAAAATTCCCACTAGCTGCTGCACTCCCAGTGTGTATTTCCCCACTCTGCTGGATCAGCGTCATGTCAGTCAGCGTGTTAGTTTGGTTGGATCTGTTTCTGAACACTAATCTGACGCTTACACCAAAATCCCATACCACCAACCTCCAGCACTGTCAAAACCTTGGAGAGAAAAACTTACCGCAAAATGGACCTAGAAGCTACAGGATCAAAGCACACAAAAAGTACTGGTCTCTCTAAGTTGATAGTTTGGTGAACTATGTGATAATTTATCACATTGACCAAAGAATAATATCTCATCAGTCATCTGTCCCTGCTCCCATTTGCCCCCAGATATTTATTCAATAGAAGCAGACGCCAAACTTGTGCTGACAAATGATAGAAGATGCAGGAGCTCTGCAGCAACCGGGGCATATGCAGTTTTCTGGAAGTCAAATTTGAGACTATATAATGTCTTTTTTTTTTTTTAATGCTGTCAGGATCTGAATGGGACTGATTAAGGGCTCAAAGCTGGCAAAAGCAGCCTAATACTAGTTGAGGAGGAAGATAAAAACGGACACCACAAAATTAATTGGTAAGGGATACAAACTCAAGCAGATGGAATATATATATATGTTGCGTATTTAACTGTGTTCTGTATCACTCCGGGGATAAAGAAGCCTGAAACATGAGCGTGATACTGATGATGGATATTTCAACATGTCTCCTATATGTTACAAATATTTTCTTTATGTGAGGCTGTGAAGCATATGAAGGACGAAATATTTAATTCATGATTTAAAATGCTACCTTGATAATGAAAGCAATTCTTTGTATAGAATATTTATAAAGTATAGGAAGGATGCAAGGCCTCCTGCAGCTCACTGACAAATCCAAACCGACAGGAGCATCACTTACATATTAGCTATGTTTATCTCATATTGTTTCATGGGTTTTATTGATGTATTATTTACATCCTGTCTGAACCTGCTTGTGTTTAGTATATTAAAGGAAAATATGCCTGTTAGACATAACTGCCAATGATATTCATTCTAGCATATACATTTATGGTTACAATGTGTGTTATATGGATCTGATGTATGTAGGTGTGTATACATAGATCTATAATCTGTCTACTTTTACTTTGAGTATTTTCTTTTGAATTATAAGTCATTTAACAGCCATTTAAGAGCCATTATGCATGGCGACTAAAGTACACAAATCTAATTAGATCACATAATTAGCAGGACATCTGCATCATTACAAGTAGACGGTGCTTGACAAAAGAATAGCTTTTTCTTTTTTATGGTTCTCTTGATATTTCGCTGTGTCCCACAGTCCTTGGGTTTGATAAAGGAGCGTAGCACTTTACATTAAATGCATTGTTGGGCTTCATTGGTATTTCATTTGAAAGCTGCAAGCAATGTAATATGTAATCACCTAATACATTATTATGTGTTGTGGATATGCTACCTACCTCCAGAAGGTATTTATTGCCTAAAATTTTCAAATAGTGTGCACATTATACTGTAGATTATTAGATCATGGTGATTATGATTGTAGATAATGATAATCTGCCTGTAATGCTCTTAGGATGTCTTAAAATACTTTATGTTGAACACTTTAAACAAAAGGGCAAAGACATTTAATAACATCCAGGATATGAAGTAACTCTCCCTTATGCTATTCCGGTAGAGCTCCTAAGATAAGGTAGGATGAAACTTTATTGATCCCTGTGGGGAAATTAGGTATGCAGAAACCTTGCTTGGAGGTTGGAGGAAAAGGTTGAGTGCATCTATGTCATTGGTTTTATCACATGGACATCTCCCATCACAGATGTTTCATTGAATTAGGCCCCTGACACCTCCTTATTTTGGACCTTGGCTGCTTCAGAAGCTGTCTTTGTGGATTACTGCCATAACGCCTGACAACAAATCCCTAACTCCCAGAGTAAACTAGTTGTGAATCTGGCTACAACACCCCAACTTTCACAGGGTTCATCCTGGCTGTCCGGCCTCACTCTTCAGCATCATTCTGGCTCAGCAGATCTAAGAGTCTTCCTCTCAAATTCATGAAGTGTCTGCATTTTCCCATCATGGCAGAATGAGCACAGCACGATGTCAGGTCTTACGCTGATGCTGGCGATCTCTGATGGGAATTTACTGGCCATTGTCTACTTGCATTTTCAAATCTCTTTCTTTCCCTGCCTAAAGGCCAATTCGTGGTGTTTATGGCATGGCGAGATGACAGATGTTGGTTAGTTCGTGGTTCTTGCAGTCAAAGTGGTTTGAGAGAACAGAGTTTGAGCTGTCGCCATGTTAAAAAAATACTGTTCACTTCCTGCAGTTCCTCTAGATATTGCCGCTGATGCTGTGTAGACTGCAGACTGCAAGAAACATGAATTCGCTTAAACTTGGCAGTGTCACAGACCAAATTAACGTGTTGCTGTACCTGAATGCAGAAGCTGCGATGCTTTAACTAGCCTGTGCTTTAAGGAAGATGTCACCCAAAAACAACGTATTCTGTCTCATTTACTCACCCGGAGTTGACTTTAATGTCAGACAAAAAAAGTTTCTAATTGGCTCACAGAAAATGAGAGTTACTTAAGCACTGTAGCTGCTTCAGTTATGGTGGAGTGGATTGGTGACCAAAAAAGGATCTGAAAATGTTTCATTCTTCAGTCACTACACTTAACACTGAAGCATCAGTGTAACCTATGAGAGAGGACTCCTGTCCAGTGAACAAGGTGGAGGTAGTTCTTCAATTAAGTAAATGTGCCGACCAGTGGACACAGGTGACTGAGCATCAGGCATTTTCTCAAAGTGATTTATCTGGCAATATTTTAGTGACATTGGTTTGGCAACGTAGTCTCATCAATCTGTGTACAAATAACACAACTACAATTTCAAAATGTGAGCAATGCATACACCAAACTCTTCATTGGCCAACATTAGCCACCACAAACACTCAGTTAAGGTTAGGAAAAGGTTATGGTTAAAATTAGCAAAAGGTTAGGGTTACTGTTCGGAAACATTATCTAACAAGCTAATGTTAGCTTTGTAGTTAATGTTAAAACGCTGGATTGATATTGAGTTTGGGATGTAGTTTATAGTTAAATTCTTTTATTAGGATAGCCCCTTGAGATGAACATTTGAATGGAGAGTGGACACTTGTGTAATCTGGCATTTGAGAATTTGAGACAGGCATTTTCATATCCTTTATCAAAGTCACAGATCAACTCTAGACCAATAGACATGCTTGCAGTTTCTGGAACCTTCATTCTCCATGGTGCATGGGATTCAAACTTTTTTCACCTGACATTCAAATCAACTCAACATGAGTAAATCATATATAATAGTTAGATTTGGGGTTAAGTATTCCTTAAAGGTTTGGGGTGATGACCGCATATCTTAGGTTGCCCCCATAATGAATCTTATACTAACTGCCTCTATATCCAGTTTTTTTTTTTTTTTCAAACTCCTGCTCTAAACATCACTAGTCCATCCATTGTCCCTGCTCTGCTTTAAAAAAAAAAAAAAAAAAAAAAAAAAACGCCTTTCATACATGCTGTTGCTTCCTCCCGGCAATGTACGTTCACTACCAGCTTCCTCTTTTCTAATGGTATTTCTTTGTTTCAGGCAGGTGAACTTGGTTCAAGAACGACAATTGTGCTAGTTGAATGCTTCTTTAAGGGTCCATTTATATCCATTATTCTCGAGCAGGCACTACACTTGTTACTGTTGCTTCTTTTGACTCTTTAGCTATACAAAGGTAAGCCAAAGATGATGCTGCTAAAAGGAACGCTGAGATGTTTCCAAATGAATGAGATAATCTCTTTGTAATCACTGTACCTTCGTTGCACAACATTAACAGACACATCAGCATCACCCTGAATTTTAAATACCACAAACGGAGCTTTCCTGGTAGCATTAAGCTGTGTGTGGTCTCGAAACCTTTTTCCACATCCTGTCTTTTTCCCTGAATCTGCTATTTGTCAGGAAGGTATGCATTATACCACTCACCTAAACATTTGACAGGTGTCTTGAATATTGTTGGAATTGTCTTCATCAATGAATGATGGACAGAAAGCAACATTTCCCTGCTGTCTTTCTCTATCTCAGGGGCAGGGAACGTTTTTCCTATCAAGAGCCATTTCAGTTTTTAGAGCATTCCTCATGCACTCCTTCACAAATTCTCCTTCTGAATAAGGTTCCAGCTTCTTAGCTATTAGTTCACTCACCACCTCACCAAAACACATTTGTCCTTGGAACTCATCCAGTTTAGCATGTTTCCAGCTGTAATAGTGCTTGAGATTGGCCTGGCAATGTGAGTGCATTCCCACAAACAAGGTACACTGGCTTGCCTTTTGCCTCAACAAAAAAATAATGGCTTGTGCATTTCTCTTGGAACATACCACATCCATTCCCCTGACCTTGACACCAACAGGCTTACAATTGGAAGGATGTGTTAGTCTGTTTACGATTTTAAGGTATTTTGTTTTTTCTTAGACAAAAAGTTATTTCTGATAGTGTTTTTCTTTAAGATCATTTTTGGGCCATTTCTGCTTTATTAGGCAGTCACAGTGGAGAGGGACAGGGGGCATGACAGAGAGAGGGGATGACATGCAGCACAGGGTCTGGGCTGGATTTGAACCCAGGCCGCTGCAGTTTAGCTGTAGGCTGCGTTCCAAATTGCAAACTTCTACTTTTAACTTTTAGTATGTACTGCAGCTGCCCTTACAAAGTATGCAGTGTAGTATGCAGCATTTTTATTTATTTATTTATTTAACCTTTATTTAACCAGGCAAATCATTAAGAACAAGTTCTTATTTACAATGATGGCCTGTCAAGAGGCATAAACCTCTTGGGGGAGGGTGGGGGTAGGGGGGCTGTAAAGGAAAGAGGTTTGGTTAGTGGAAACAGGAGAATAAAGTACGGCAAAACAGCATACAGCAAGACATTACACGACAATGCGGACATACAGCAAACAACAACGGTAAGACAGGGTGCATGCACGGTAAAGATGACGGCTGTACAGACATACGGTAAGACAAAAAACAAAAAAAAAAAAAACAAAAAAAAAAAACAAAAAAAAAAAAAAAGCGACAACCAGGCAAAACATGCAGCGGGGCACAGAAACCAGCGGAATAAGTACAACAATATAGACAAACACAGAGAATACAAAGACAGGCAGGGTTAAACAATACAAGTAAGATGCAGGGGAAACACCAACAAGGTACAAAACACCAACTTGGAATACGGTGACAACCGTAACCAGGCTATACATCTACACACTACAGTGAAGGACACAACCACAACCATACAATAAAAAATGCAGGGGGGCATTTGGACACAACCATGCGGGAAGACAGGTACACAATGAGCAATGTGAAAGAACAGGCCAAGCAGGTTAACAGGCAGGACGACAAGGTAAACTTACAAGGGGATAAAAAATTTAAAAACATAGACTAGAACATGGAATGAGGAATATTTACAACATGAACAACATATTTACAGCATCACAGTGTGACCTGGGCGGCGTCAGCGGGTATAAGCGTACAACGTGAATGCACGTGTATGCATACTACTGGGACACACTACATACGTCATCCCTGAACTCCAAGGGCTCTAGTTTCCCGGCGCAGTGCAGGGTGGTGCAGTGAGGTGAACCCCCCACAGAGCTGGTTTCGAGCAGCGCAACCTGAGGCGCCCTCAGTTTGGTAGTTTGGCAGACCGAGGTTCGCCGAGATGGGAGTGTTGGCGCAGCAGGGGGAGGTGTCAACAGATTCAGCTTGGTGCAGTGACAGTTTCGTGCCAAAAGGCTTCGCCGAGGTGTGCCCAAAGCTCGCCATCTGAAACCACGTCTACTTTCGGCACAGGCTGAGCGCAGCAGCCAGTGTAGTGGAAGTTTGGCTGACCGGCGCAGAGTGCGCACACGTCACCAAAACCTCACAGGCAGGTTTCCAGAATGTCAGGCACATTAACAATGCAATAAATACCCACAGAAACCACTATTCAATGCTACTATCTCAGTCAGCACATAAATGTATCTCCATATCGACTGTCCCGTCACATCTGATGTCAGATCAAAGGAGATTGGCACCGTTTGGCAGCGTAATGGAAACCCAACCTGATCACCTGTCAGTCAAACAATGTGTCTAGTACGGTGATGTTTTTTTTCCAGTCATGTTGTCTGGTGCTGCTCGTGTTAACTACACAGTTCTTCTTCCATATATATAAATATTCCATACAAATCGAAAATGTAAAATGCATCGGTTCCTTGCCAGACACTGGGCGTTTAGAACAGCGAATGTAAAAGCTTTCATGAACCGGGTTTTGTTTTAATCTCTAGTGTGTTATTGCATCAGTAAGTGATGGAGTCGAAAGTTGCAAAACAAACATGTATTTATATGAATATGGCGAGGATTATCCTTTGAGGTAAAAACATTCATTAAAATGGGGGCTTCACAGTTAAATTTATATTTGCTCGTAAAAATCAATAACTTTAACAGGCGGTGACAGAGCTGGAAAAAAAGAGATGTGAGACAGGTAGGTAATAGAAAGACGGGAATGAGGAAGACGAATGTAAGGATAGATGCATGGATGGATGGATGGATGGGTGGATAGATGGATGGCAGGTAGCTCCAGCAACATTCCAGCATCCAAGACTGGCCTCATTGTCCTTAGTGTGTGTTGCTGCTGCTCTCTTCCTCCATGTCAGCTGTGTAAACGTTCATCACGCCTTCGTGCAGCGCATTTTAAAGGCGAGGACAGGGGCTCATTTGATTGGTTAAATGTGAATCGGCTGTGTCAAACCCACTCCACGCCTTCTCTCCTCCCTTCCGCCTGTAGGAGGGACGGTGGAGTACTTGTGCCAGCGCGCACAGCGTGCCAAACTTGCAAAATCCACCTGGCCACACCCAGCGGGGGCAAAGCGCAGGTGCGCTGCGCCCCCGCCTCGCCAGGTCTGTGAAACTAGAGCCCCAACTCTCTTGCTCACTTCTGCCGCCGTCTGTAGCACCACATTTGAATGTTGTTGTCAAAATGCCGGTGCTATTTCATACTTTGGAGATGCAGCAAATCGCCTCTTGCTGACCTGCCAGAGATGTGCACGTGCACACCATCAGAGGTGCCAGAGAGCTCTGTTGCTTTTTGAGTTTTTAGAAATGATTTTGTATGCTTTATTTTGTATTGTATTATTTTGTATAAATTGCCGTGCAAGCCACATCAAACAGTCTCACGGGCCGCATATGGCCTGGAGGCAGGAGGTTCCCCACCCCTGCCCCGCTCTACCTCTTTGATGCTCTGTTGATTACCTCCATTGCCATGATGAATGCTACAGGGGAGATTGTGCTCTTTGCCAAGATAATGTCTTGGCACTGCCATGCTGTGGTAAATTAGAATGTGATGGAGCAGATTTGTATATCTTGGAAGTAGTCTTTAACCAACTTTTTTTTCTTGAGTAATCTTAAGAAATTAATTTATGAAAAGAATGTTGGGTGCTTTATATATATATATATATATATATATATGTGTGTGTGTGTGTGTGTGTGTGTGTATATATATACACTATATTACCAAAAGTATTCGCTCACCTGCCTTTACTCATACTATGAACTGAAGTGCCATCCCATTCCTAACCCATAGAGTTCAATATGATGTCGGTCCACCTTTTGCAGCTATTACAGCTTCAACTCTTCTGGGAAGACTGTCCACAAGGTTGAGGAGAGTGTTTATAGGAATTTTTGACCATTCTTCCAAAAGCGCATTGGTGAGGTCACACACTGATGTTGGTCGAGAAGGCCTGGCTCTCAGTCTCCGCTCTAATTCATCCCAAAGGTGTTCTATCGGGTTCAGGTCAGGACTCTGTGCAGGCCAGTCAAGTTCATCCACACCAGACTCTGTCATCCATGTCTTTATGGACCTTGCTTTGTGCACTGGTGCACAGTCATGTTGGAAGAGGAAGGGGCCCGCTCCAAACTGTTCCCACAAGGTTGGGAGCATGGAATTGTCCAAAATGTTTTGGTATCCTGAAGCATTCAAAGTTCCTTTCACTGGAACTAAGGGGCCAAGCCCAGCTCCTGAAAAACAACCCCACACCATAATTCCTCCTCCACCAAATTTCACAGTCGGCACAATGCAGTCTGAAATGTACCGTTCTCCTGGCAACCTCCAAACCCAGACTCGTCCATCAGATTGCCAGATGGAAAAGCGTGATTCATCACTCCAGAGAACGCGTCTCCACTGCTCTAGAGGCCAGTGGCGGTGTGCTTTACACCATTGCATCCGACGCTTTGCATTGCACTTGGTGATGTGTGGCTTGGCTGCAGCTGCTCGGCCATGGAAACCCATTCCATGAAGCTCTCTGCGTACTGTACTTGGGCTAATCTGAAGGTCACATGAAGTTTGTAGCTCTGTAGCAATTGACTGTGCAGAAAGTCGGCGACCTCTTTGCACTATGCGCTTCAGCATCCGCTGACCCCTCTCCGTCACTTTACGTGGCCTACCACTTCGTGGCTGAGTTGCTGTTGTTCCCAAACGCTTCCATTTTGTTATAATAGAGCTGACAGTTGACTGTGGAATATTTAGGAGCGAGGAAATTTCACGACTGGATTTGTTGCACAGGTGGCATCCTATGACAGTTCCACGCTGGAATTCACTGAGCTCCTGAGAGCGGCCCATTCTTTCACAAATGTCTTGTTGCACAGTCTGCATGCCTGAGTGCTTGATTTATTCACCTGTGGCCAGGCCAAGTGATTAGGACACCTGATTCTGATCATTTGAATGGGTGAGCGAATACTTTTGGTAATATAGTGTATATATATATATATATATATGTGTGTATATGTGTATATACGTATATATATATATATATATATATATATATATATATAAATACAACATCTCCTACCTTGTTTGGCTTGTTTTAAACACAGAGTTCCTGCTTTTTGTATGGATGTGACATTTGGGTTGCTTTCCGCGGTGGTTTGCTAACCGCTGCGCTTGTCACAGTGAAGATCTTCCTTCTACTCTGAAGAGGCATATGGGCAGTAAATCACTCAGTCCTAAAGATGATTCCCACTCCAGTAATAGGACTCATGCAGCTCTCTGTCAGGATCTTGGGCTTATTTGTATCTTCCTTTCTTATTTCATGAGCATGTATGAAAATCCCAAGACGTCTGGTGGCTCTGTATACCAAGTAGGAGACTCCACTGGCCTGACAACACCCTTACCTGCTTTACTTAATTTTATAACTTCCTTTCATTCGGTGTTGTGGCTGTAGAAATAGCCAGTGGAATTCTAATCTCTCTATGCCTTTCCTCTTATGAATGTGTCTTTTGTAGGCTATTTTCTAGATTTTGTTTTGTTTCTCTTAGACCTTGACCCTTCTCCATAGTGAAAGATTGACTCGGCAAATTAAAAAGACTTTCTTACACGCTTCAATACCCTCCTCAATGCTGTCAAACATCTCTTCTAGTTTATTTCCTGCAACATACTGTTGCAGGAAATATGGAGACCAGTGGCGGATTTAAGAAATCTGGGGCCCAAGGCAAAGGCAGGCATGGGGCCCTCTGAAATGAGAAGACAACACACAAAACAGGGGCCCCGAGACACACATAATACGATAAGCATTCTGCTGGCATTTTAGGATTTTAAGGATTTTAATCAAAAACATAATTAATGTGCGCAAATAAGTAATAACTGTACTCACCATAAGTGTATGAGGAGTTTTATGGGGCCCTCAGGAACTTGGGGCCCTAGGCAACCGCCTAGTTTTACCTAATGGTAAGTCCGCCCCTGATGGAGACAATGCTGATGAAGAGGGAGAAGAAAAGGGCACGGAATGGTTCAAAGGCCCCATCGATAAATGGAGTATGTCAGTCACTTTCATACTCAACTGCTGGGTATAACTATAATGGGGATTCCTTTAGGACCCTGGGGAGTCAGGGAAGATGATATAAGGACAAAAGCACACAGCACCCACTCTCTGGCTCTCTCCTGACTTTCCTCAGAGCAAGGAAATGTTGTGGGGTGCAGACAAGGCGCAAGTAAACACCAAGCATTGTTTGCAGTAGGCCATGGATAAACTCATAAGGCATTACTGAATCATGTAACATGAAAACACGTAGAAAACATTGTTAACATAGGAAATGCATTTATTCCCATAGAGCTCAGAATATAGCAGGGAGGGAAGATCGGTCGCGGTGTAGGCATGCTGTAATCACGGTAGGCAAATTGTTACATAATATCATATTGTATTGCTTTGGTTTGTTTGTAAAATGCAAATCAAATAACCGATTTGGCTTCTGTTTTTATTATAGCTTCCAGTTAGCTGCCTGTAGATGCAAGATACAAATTTTGAGGGGGTTATGACTGAAGCTGTGTATGAAGCTGTGTACTTTTTCAGTATAACATAATCACTCTAACATAATGGATGACAGTGACTCGGAGGGAGTTGTACCTACTATTGAGCCAGAGCGGTGACAAGTTCAGGCCTCCTCCCACACTTTTGTCGAGCCAGACAGTCAAACCATGTGCACTGAATCACATAGCTCTGACAAGCCACCATCCAGTTAAGTTCATGAACAAGAAAAAAGTCCCAGCAATAATGTAAATGTAGTAGCAATGAGGAAGCCTTGCATAGCATCACGACAGTCTACAAGAAGCACAGCAGGACATCATACTAATCCTTTTCACCTTCCAAGGTCAGTAAATCAAACCCTCACTATCTCAACTAGAAACTCACAGGCACGCCATGCTGTGAACAATCAGGTAGCTCAGAAAGTGTTTAGACCCTGGCTAATTGTCACCGAGATGGTGACCTTTCAAAATGGGGGCAATTGTATAATGAGGATGCCTTTAGGACCCTGGGGGAGTCGGGGAAGATTATACAGGGTGACACAAAAAAACGGGAACTTTTTAACAATCCAATAAAACCAAGAGTGATGGAAGAAAAATATTTTATTCATAGTAATTGAAACCTTAAAACATGCCATTTAAGAAACAATGATGGAATATTCATTTTTTAAAAATTGTGCTGCCACTTGCTCATGTCTGCCAATACGCACTTCAAAG
Organism: Myripristis murdjan; assembly: GCF_902150065.1. Classification (NCBI taxonomy): domain Eukaryota; kingdom Metazoa; phylum Chordata; class Actinopteri; order Holocentriformes; family Holocentridae; genus Myripristis; species Myripristis murdjan. The sequence goes on along the minus strand of NC_043985.1, from coordinate 2,598,698 downwards.
ATTCCCGTTTTTTTGGGTCACTCTGTATAAAGACAAAGGCAAGTAGCGCCCTATTCCGGACATTTATCTGTGTATACAGTGAGCTAAATTGGGAGTTAACAATTATATCAGTCCTACTACAGGTTTTAATCACTACATAAAGGCCCTTGAAGTTTGATGTTAACATCTTAAACACTAGATCAAACATGTATTTTGACTTATGTCTGGTTAAAGAAAAAAGTTCTAAAAGCTTATTTCCCATCTTGGAAGTCACAAGAGCATATGTGAGTATACTTTAAATTACATTCTGAATTGTTGGAAAAAAAAAAAAAAAGAATGATGAAAGTCGGACATGATTCAACTCAGTGGGCTGTTTCAGTGTATTACAGAATGACTGTCGGTATTTGTTGAGTTTCATCTACCACCAGCAGCGGAAAAAGAGACAAGAAAGAGATCGATGGCACGCTCCATCAAGAAGCACTTTGAAAACATCCTGTCAGGCCTGTCTATGGAGTTTGGTCTTCATTTGGTTTGGTCTATCTTTGTGTTGCTATAAAAATCAAACAAAGTCTCAGGGGTTGGTCGTTCAGTTCAGCATGTCTTGAAGATTCACGTGGCTCGCCCAAAGCTGAAAAACTGCACATTTTGTATGCTGGAATTTTACATTAAATAAACTTGGTTGGTAATTATAATTCCTTAGGTGGTGGAGTGAAAAGTCTTTTTTTTTTACTTTTACCTGTAGTGGAGTATAATTTAAAAAAGAGTACTTGAGTGTATTTGGTATATCACCTGAGTAAATGTGGTTCCTACCTCTGTCGTTTCCTAAACCTGTCTGCCAGCTCTATTTATCTTTGACTGCCTGTGGATCCCTCTGTGTCTCTTCTGTTCTACTCTTGTCTCCTAAGGTAATGAATTCCCATCTACCACCTTGCACTGCTTAAGTAGATTATTAGGCACTTCCTCACCGGGGTAGCTACTTATTCACTTTTACCACAGTAGCTAATTTGACTCACACTTTAACTGGAGTAGATGGTTTCGGACAAAAGTGTACTTTTACTCCAGGATACTTTTCTGGTGCTATTTTTCACCTCTGCATGCATGTCTATCCATTTTTCTAGAGTTCACATGTTGTATCTCCAAAATTTGTTAGTGTGGCTGGCTATCACTCTGCCAGCAAGTCTGTTTGCCTATCTGCCAGTCAGTTTGTCTTGACTGTCAGCCTGCAAGTCTGTCCACCTGTTTGCTATGTATCAGTCAGTCAGCTAGTCTCTCCATTTGCCAGTCTTCTTCATCCAGATGAAGAGATTATTTCCTTTGTCAGTTTTTCCATCTGTCTTTAGTTGGTAAGCCAGAAAAAGCACACTGGGTGTTTATAGTGTAATCTTTTTGCCTTTTGATCTGTTTATACTCTTTCCTCATCTGTTAGCTACTTTATGTTTGTGTTTCTGTGCCGTCACCTCTTTTTCTATGTATGCTCCTCAGTCTGTTGGTTTCTTGTTCTAATTGCCTCTGTAGTTGGTGTTAATTTGATTCGAACAACATGTGAAAGCTCACATAGTGCTTGCTACATGCTTGCCAGCTGTGAGCAAAGAACTGGAACTAAATCTTTAGTTTGCAAGTGCGATGCCCACATAAGAAATCTGACAAATGTGAGATCGAATAAGCAATATTCCAATGCAACCGAAATGAAAACTAGCAGTAGCTGCAACTTTATGGGCCATAAACTTGCCTATAAAGGTCAGTGCCACAGGCATTTTAGACATGTTTGTTCAAAAAGGACCTAATGAAAATCCTAGTCTCTGAGCAACATCTGGCAAATATTTGAAATAATTCATTGTGATATTCTCCTAACATTCCTACAGGAACTTATAGCTTGTCTGAGGTTTTTAGTAGTAACTTCATAACAACCTCATTGTACTTTTTGATTTTTTTTTTTTTTTTTATCCCATGTTGTGTCACTGTTCCTAATTATAATTTTTTTTTTTTTATCTCTTACAGTATCACTACTGTATCAGTACAATGTTCCTATAAGGACTTTATCAAGATATTTGTATTGTATCCCTCTAAAATGTGTTGTATGGTCACTATAGCTTCTCTTAATCTTGCCCATTCATTTTCAACATACCTTTTATTAGTGGCACATCACATCTCTTTCTTGGCAGTATAATCCAGGTCACTAAAGCCATGCGGTAGTCTCTCTCTCTCTCTCTCTCTCTCTCTCTCTCTCTCTCTCTCTCTCATCTGTCCGTTTCTAGCCCTGCCTCTCCAGGGGAGTCCCCTGTTAGAGAGAGAGAGGGAGGCACAGAAATAGCAGCAACTAGGATCATATATGACAGGATGCTATTTTCCAGAGTAACTGGTCTCATCCCACCCGTTTGACTGTAAACACACACACACACACACACACACACACACATACACACACAAAGTTGTCCACTTGCTATGCTCTCTCTTTTTCTTTTTCTTGCTAACTCACCCGGCTCACAAATACACCAAAATACATCTCCCAGATCTCCTTGTCACAAATACACAGAAACACATGCACACACACAAGCTCACCCACCCACACTTGCATCTCTCTCCTCTTATCTCTCTTCCCTCTCACACACACTCTTGGCCCGTCTCTTATCCCCCCCATCTCTTTCTCTTACATACACAGCCACACACACACACACACACACACACATACACACACACACAAACACAAATACAGATGAGGGGAAAGCATCATGGGGATATTAATGGAGCCAGAGACACAGACGGAGTCAATTGAGCTTTTAATAGAGCCGCTCCTCTTCCTCTGTATGGATAAATAATATAATAGTCAGCATATCTCGATCTAATAGATGATACTGACCTTTTGGGGAGGGGGAAAGGAAGCGGAAAAGGGTGAGAGATAGATGGATGGATAGATAGGTCGAGAGATAGAGTGAGGAAAATGGAGGAGGGGCAGAAGGGGAAGATGGAAAGAAGGCACGCAAACAGAGGGCAGACAGAGTTGTGTGTGCATTGCTATGCAGAGAAATACACACCCGGGTGTCGATACAGCGGAAGAGCTCGGACAAAGCATCTTAATCAGATGGGGACAGGGCCGTGATCAATCATGGGAGTGACGATGTGGCGGCGACTTGCGTAGCCAGTTAAGCCCTGACCTCAGCTGCACTGCAGATAAAGCCGCACTGGCCCTCCGTGGCACTCTCCCTCACTCTCATCCTCTCATTTGCTCCCTCTTTTACTGCTGTAACTCTCTCTCTCTCTCTCTGTCCCTCACTCCTGCTGTCCTGCTGCCCCCTTGATTTTCCCATTTTGTCTTCTCTCCCTTTCCCACTCCCTCTGTTTTCACTAGATCTACTCTCTGCCTCTTCATCTCCCTGCTTCTCTCCTCCCTCCCTTTCTCCCTATATTTCTGTCTGGTACCCACCATCTGTCATCCGTTGTCGTCCTCTGTCACCCACCCCCACTCATTCTCGCTCTCTCAATTCAATTCGAGGAGCTTTATTGGCATCATAAGATGAATTTTACTGTCCCTCTCTCTCTGTTGATAGAACAGCTGGAACATTTGTCTTCCCTCATTTTCTAATTCCCCACTTTTAATGCTGCCCCAGAAAACTCAGCCGTGTCCTGTGCCAGCTGTACAAACTCGTGGACCGTCTTGCAGCAAGTCCAGCACACTCCATCACATCAATATTGAAGTCAAGGCAATGCATTCTTTATTACCTTGTCCTGAACAAGCCAGGTGAAATTGAGTGGTACTCGTATCCAGTTGTTTTACAAGCCAAGCGCACTCTGGTACAGTGTGGGTGTAAATAGAAGAGTATGCCTAATAAAATAAGAAAACAACTAATCTTAAGGCTACAGTCTGTCGTGGCCTTGAATGCAACTCTCTTGCGTATAGTGACACCATGTGGATATGTGCTATTGCACAAGTGCATCTGCAAGATGATTGTGAAAAAAAAAAAAAATCTGAATTACAAGGACAAATATTGCTCTGATATAACAGATGTGTTGTGTTTACTGATTGACCTGCAAGGCACTATGGGTATAGACTCTGCTCTCAGAACATTCAAATGGCTACTTTACATCTCAACATATGGACATGCTGTTTGGCAGATATTAAAATGAAATTTTTCTGATTAAAATCAATTAACTACTTTATCATTATTTTAGAGTCGCTAAAATTAATTTTATTTAATTTGTACCTGCCAAACTTTATCATTCAAAAAGATTTTGAAAGGTTATTTTAAACAAACAAAGAAACAACAGACCTCTGAACTAAATAGGGTTAAAGTGGGGCCATAAATCAGCGTGTGGTGAGAAATTACTGTTTTAATCAAAAGTCGACATTCCCTGCTGTGGTTATCACCCACCAAATGTGAAGACAGATTTATTATTATGCACCAAGTCATATAACAAAAGATAAGGTACCTTATTCTCTCACCCTGTGGCTACCTGGGACTTGATCTCATTAAATGAAGCTCAGATAACAGGCTAATATGTAGGCTATCTACCTAGAAAAAAAAAAAAAAAAAAAGTTTAGGGATGCCAGAGATCGAGATCAAGTGGGAATTCTCCTCCCTCACTTTTTTGTAGTTTTCCAAGACAGAAGTGCTTGTTTTGGCGGAGGAAATTCACTAAGTATCCAGGAAGTGACGATGAGCATTTAATGGGATCGAAACAAGCCGAGGGAGGTCGTCCCGTCCCTACAAAAGAAGTTTGGAACAGGAGGAGTTGGTTAGTCAAGTTCATCGCAGACACACAGAGTTACACAGGAAATCAATCTGTGTATACTTCAAAATTAAACATTTAAACGTGTGGTTTGACAGGTGAACTATTAACTAAATGTTACTTGCTCAGTGTGAAAGACTTATTACTAGAGTAAATGATTGATCAAGCCTGCACGAATGGACAGAATAGAGGAAATGATGATGCTAAAGCTGTGTTTACTGTGTCGTTTTTTTTTTTTTTTTTTAATGGCCTCTAAACAGCTTTCTCTAAATATTTCTATTCTACTATTATACTCGTACTAGAAAAGTGCCACTGCCCCACCATGATTGCTCCACCCATTTCGCTACCATGGATGTCCGTTGTTGTTGTTGTTGTTGTTGTTACATTTCTCATAAATTTAAACTTGCACTTTGGTGCTTTGTATTACCCACGCAACCAAAAGGGATGCGACGTTTCGACGGGGCTTTTATTTTGGAAATTATAACCGGAACACATACTTCCTGTTGTGTGCGGCTTCACTCTGGTGGTGGAAAGGTGGTTCTAGTCGAAAAACACCGTCCAGAAAAGACACCGACGGGTCAGTTTTGGAAAGTTTTGCACAGTCCCTTGACACTTCACAGCATCTCCAGAGCCAACATGACACTGCGGAGTTGACACAGAATGTTACTAACAAATGAAGGCGTGGATTTGACGTGGTTATCGTCGGGAATAAAGTTGGGAAGCTACGAGGTGAAAATGGAGAGAACAGCTGAGTGAGAGTGGGGTGAGGAGGCTGGATTTGGCAAGCTGGGAGTCCTGCCCTGCTGCTAGCTAGCTTGTTAGCATGCTTAGCTCCTTGGCTGTATCGGATAAGTAATGAGGTGAGATTCAAAGTCGCTTTTGCACCCATAATGTCCGGGTTGCTTTGAAAAGTTAGAATAAGTTGTCCTAACGGTGCCCGAAGTTGCAGAAAAAATGGCCAAATGTCCTTTTTGGCTGAAGGTAAAACATTGACATGAAATGGGCCTGGCCACTTTTGATCTTCTGTAAACTTTGTGTTCATGTAATTGTACACTCACCCAATGTTTAGTACAAAGAGCTTTCATAAGTTCTTAACCATGCAGCCTGTTTTGAAAACTAGTTTCTCTCTGAAGGGTGTTTCAAATTAATTTTCTGTAGTCAGGGCTGAGAAAGCAAAGACAATTGAACATTTAAACTGAAAACTAAAATAGTTATGCGAGCAGACTTCCAACATTTGATACTCACACATTTGATGTGACCATGTGTCACACTGTATCTACTTTTACAATGGCGAGGCAACCCCTTGTCTTTTTGGCCTTTTCAAAACAAGTCTGGATGGCTGTAACCTTGTTATTGTGTCTGATGGTTTTACAACAGGGCCTAATCTCACGACTTGAGCCAGTTAATATGCAAATATCATAGTGATTATTTATTTACTTATTTATTTTTGGATCTGGTATTAAACTGCAACTATAGCTTATTTTCAATTTCCAGCCTAAGTCTGAGAATATGCTGCTGCTCTTCTGAGCATGTTAGACCTCCAGCATTTACACACACACACGCACGCACACAATGCTCATGTATTGATTCTGCTCAACATAATCACCCAGGATTCATATTTCATTTTGTGTTCTGCATTTCAGAGCCTCCCTCTCTTGTTCTCCAACCTGCGATTCTCCAGGGAAGCTGCTTTATCCCTGGCAAGACTGACGCTAACGTTGAAGTTTTTCCCAATGGATCGAAGCCTGTGTTTACTCAAGGGGTGAAAAAAAAGTTTAAAATGTAGTCGATGATTTCATTTTCTATGAAACCTCTGCAAAACTGATGAATACAACATTGCAACATTCCTAAGGGCAACCGCTCTTAATGTTGTCTCAAAGACGTTTGATGCCCCGGTTCAATCATTTTAGTGCCGTGAGCATCCATACTAACCCCACTTAAGAAATTTTCCTCCAAACCTTGAACATATTACGCCATCCCAGATGGGGCCCTGCTAGCCCCTACAAGGGATAGATGTAACCCCTGCCTGCATACACCCCTTCCTGGATGCTGTGTATGTTGGGTCAACCGGCACATATTTATAAAATTATATTGTTGTAGTAAAAACAATATGGCATTATGGCACTTGCTGGAGGTATGACGCTATCTTAAATACCTGCCACAATGCATACAGAAACTCTTTGACCCTTTGATTTCAGCTGTGCTTCAGTAGGTGTAGCAGTTGTATTCATAAACTGTCTGACTGCTGATGACACCTTATTGGGACTTGAGTGGGTGTAATCAGTTCGTGAACTTTTTATCTGATCCTGCGCACAGCCTGGATGTTGGGCTCCCTGGGTCTGTTGAATCAGCTGTTGCGGTGATGAGGCAGGGCTACTGGTGGCCTGTGTGGCTCGCTGGGCAGCGGCCCATGGTGATGTGATGGGGTGCAGGAACAGTAAGGTCCTCCCTGAGCCTCCAGGGGATGTTCAGCTGGACCTCGTCAAAAAGGTCAGTAGGACAACTTTTGAGGTACTAGTAATAGTTATGTTAATGCTGCTGCTAGGGCTGGGCAGTAGGGTTTTGTACATTGCGATACTGTGATATCGCAAAAATGCAGTCTTTTCTTGGTTTCAAAGGCTGTGTTTCAGCAAAGAGATGCAATTTTTAACTCATTAGACTGTTTTAGTTGTTCTTTTTGTCTCTACCTGCTTGGTCTCTATCCACTTATGGTAAAATGTCTTTATGTGTAAGTATTTTATAAAACCACTAGAGATCATCCCAACAGTATTGTGTCAAAATCATATTATTTGGTCAGAGATATTGTGATATTTCATTTTGTCCATATTGCTCAATCCTAGATACTAGCTACCACTTTTAGTACTCACGTTAGCAGTAGTAGTATCGTTACTGCTATCTATGTAACTAACACTAAAAATAATAGCAAATGTGCAGTCATGAAGTGATTTTATTTATGAAGATGGAAAGGATTACTGATAAAGCAGTTGAAGCAGTGTTTATTTGCTAGCTGTACAGTAGTTTATTTCTTTTTGCTGTTTTGCTGAAACTGTAGGATGCCATGCTGACATGCAAGGTAATTATACTGTAGCTATGAATAGTTGTGACCTCAGTGTTTTTTGTATGTCAGTTAATTTGATCCTTTGTTTCATTGCCAGCTGTAATATTGTTGCTCTCTAGTATGTGTTTTGCATTTGTGATGAACACTGTTCATCTTTTTTCAGGTGGACCCTCCCCAGCCCCCTCAGACAGACATCTATAAGCACTTCATACGAGGGGATGGCACAGGAAGCAAGAATGGTGGGGCTGGGGGAGGCGACAAGGTGGACTCCGCTTCCCCCTTTAAGGCCCAAGCTGCTTCCCCCACCCCCACTGTCTCCGCCCAGCCCCGCAAGGACCAATCTGAACTGTCGGACCCCCAGCAGAAAAAGGTGGCAAGGTACCGGGCCAAGTTTGACCCACGGGTCACGGCCAAGTATGACATCAAAGCTCTGATAGGCCGAGGCAGTTTCAGCCGCGTTGTCCGCGTGGAGCACAAGAGCACGCGGCAGCCGTACGCCATCAAGATGATTGAGACCCGTTACCGGGAGGGCAGGGAGGTGTGCGAGTCGGAGCTGTGCGTTCTGCGGCGCGTCCGCCACACCAACATCATCCAGCTGATGGAGGTTTTCGAGACGGCCGAGCGCGTCTACATGGTGATGGAGCTGGCCACTGGCGGAGAGCTCTTTGACCGGATTATCGCCCGCGGTTCCTTCACTGAAAGGGATGCCACACGGGTGCTCCAGATGGTGCTTGATGGCGTCAAGTATCTCCATACCCTGGGCATCACCCACAGAGACCTGAAACCGGAGAACTTGCTCTACTACCATCCAGGAGCCGACTCCAAGATCATCATCACCGACTTCGGCTTGGCCAGTAGCAGGAAGAAGGGGGACGAGTGCCTGATGAAGACCACATGCGGTACACCGGAGTACATTGCCCCTGAGATCCTGGTGAGGAAGCCCTATACGAACGCGGTGGACATGTGGGCACTGGGGGTGATATCGTACATCCTGCTGAGCGGAACTATGCCCTTTGAGGACGACAATCGCATGAGGCTCTACAGGCAGATCCTCAAGGGAAAGTACAGCTTCTCCGGAGAGGTGAGATGTTAGATATTGTGACTCGCTCACCCCCTTTCACTTGCTCTTTCCCACACTCTTCACCCATATTTGGAGTACATTCCTCACACGACGTGAGGCTTTGTCAACACATTTCCAAGGGGAAGTACAGCTTCTCTGCTGAGGTGACATGTTGTTATACAGACACACACATACACACATACCTTTTTCCCATCCCCACATGAACCTCATACTTGTCTTTCTTTTACCCTTCACATCCATAGTATATCACATGCATCCTACCCTTTAACATGCTCCACCAAGTACCATTTATTTGTCCACTCTAAGTCAACATTCCCTCCCTCCAAGTGTGTGTGTGTGTGTGTGCATAATAATTTATGCTCTATCTGTGCATCTAGTTTAAAGAATGCTGAGTAGCCTGTTCCTTTGTTTCACAGTGTGGGATGTTTATGTAGTTGGTGAGCTTTACAAAGGGGCCCTTGGTTACTGCTTGCCCCACATACAGCCACATCAGGGCAAATAACAGCTGAGTAGTTCTGGAATATTTAATCAAGAGCACTTGATTTTCATTTTTTCTTTTTTTCATTTTTTTTGTTTTAAAGATTATTTTTTCAGCATTTTCCGCTTTATTTGACAGTCACAGTGGAGATAGACAGTAAAGGCAGGGGAGAGAGAGGGGGGATGACGTGCAGCAAAGGACCTGAGGTCGGATTCGAACCCCGGTCGCTGCGATCGGGACTAAGCCCTGGTACATGGTACGCACTCTTTACCGGTTAGCCACCGGTGCACCCGATTTTCATTTTTTCTGAGGATGCATCCATCTGACAGGATAAATAAAGCCATCTTTGACATTTATTTATTGAAACCACTTTTAGGCAGCCTATGTCTTTGTTGATGTCTGCATGCAGTATGGCACATCTGTTGAATGAGTATTAGGCATCTTCAAAATGTTTTTTTTAGGAATTAGTAAGGCAGCTTTATTTTGAGGTGGGTGGCCATGCATGGCGTTGTGAGTTTTATGTGACCAGTGCTGTGGATCCAGAATGAGGATTTGGTTTAAGATTATTATGATGTCGGTGTTTTAAATGTAGGTAAGAGAAAGTAGCCTGTTGACATGATGCAACAAAAGAGGTGTGCTGCATCTGAAAACGACACTGCTCCAAATTACATAATAGGCCAAGCCACTTGATGTATGCCATGCTTACTACACCTAGAAATTTTAAATGCCTTCAGTGCCTTATTGCTTCAGTAACAGACTGTAATATTCCTTTGTTCCAATAAAGAAAATGAGAATGCTTGAGAAGTATCTTAATTTTAATCAGTAATTCCAATAATAGTGTTTTTTCCTCCACCAAGTGATATACTTCTAGTCCAGTATGGCTTGTAATCTTGGGTACTTTAATATGTGGATTATCTGATTTGAAATTTGTGAGTGTTTTTCAACAGCTCGACCAATCAGAACTGGAGAGAATTTGTTTCATAATTGTGTAATCTCATCTCCCTGGGACCGAGTCTAATGCAATACAAGACCTCTAACTATTGTCAGGACGCCTGAGAAATAGGCCTGTTACCCTTTTAGGATCCTGATAGTTTAAGAAACCCTGCCATGGAGTAAATGAGAGGATGAGCTGAGGTGGAGTCGACTCAAATAAACTTCTCTTGGGGGCGTGTGTTTTTATAGCTGTGATAAATAACGCTCACATTTACCGCTGCAGTCCAAAACTAATCATGGCCTGAACATTGCTTGTAGCAAGCGGAGAAATGTATATCTGAGGGCTATATATGTGTCATGTATGCTTGGCCTCTGCTGGTGATTTACCTTGTGTGTGTATGTGTGTGTTAGGAGTCTATTGGGATATTGAAAACACAGCTGGTTGCAAATCAGGGCATCAGCTACAAGCTGTGTGTGTGTGTGTGTGTGTGTGTGTGTGTGTGTGTGTGTGTATAGAAAGGCATGCAGCATTGATATTCCCTGTTCCTGTCTTAGTAAGCGTCGGGTTTGACTCTCATCTAGTCACTTATACCAGCAAGAGAGACTACAGCCATTGAAAGGACCGTTTGATTTGTGATCATTTTATTTTGCATTTGATTTTTGCAAGTGCCCAACACTGCTTATCTAAGCTCATAATATGTAAAGTTATTCTCTGTGATAACCTGTTTTTATCACCATCCTCATGTTCATATTTATGATCTAGCCGGTTTGATGTGACCACTGACTTGATAGAACAGTCAAGTAGGGATGGAACAATAATGAACACTTGAATACCAAGTCAATACAAAATTTTGAAACAGTTCCAAAACTATTATTTCAGTATCAGTAGTATCAATAAAACCTGATACCTCATTCTGTAGCTCATTGTTTTTATAGTAATGCAGACTATATGTTTAAATACTCAAAACACAAAGTTTTTGGTTTGTCTATACAGAGATTTCAGATAAAGGAGCTTGTGCTATGATATTGAGTCATTATTGGTGTCAGCTACCAAAATAATGCTATTGTGACCTCCCTAGAAGCAATCACTGCACACACTCTCGTTTGCCAGCCCCTAGTCAGAAAGACTCATTATCACACTGATCACAGTCGACCAAAAATACCTTGGTCATGTAGCCACCTAGCGCCCTCATGCGGGCGATGTAGCTTCTTGTGATCTGCGCCCAAACACAGTCATTCTTGGCTCTGTTGACACTGCTGCCCCCTTGTGTCCAGCGGCCTGGCTGAAAGCCAGAAGACCTGAGCTCTGTTGGTGGCAAACAGTTGTCATGCTCATGGTTGTTTTCATTTTTCCATCACCATTAAATATATATTTTTTTAAAAACTACCTGTTAGGGTTGACTCATTAGCAGTTTATTTTCCTCCTGTCTCTTTGTTTTCTCCTCCTCTCCAGCTTCATCTCCCCCCTCCCATATTGTGTCTCCTCCCTTATGTATTCCTCATATATCTACTCTATTCATAGACACTACAAAGTCTCGGTGTAAGCAGTTTATAAATTCATGTCTTTCTCTCATTGCCTGTGCCCCCTCTGTAGCCATGGCCCAGTGTGTCCAACCTGGCCAAAGACTTTGTGGAGCGCGTCCTGACGGTGGACCCCAGTGAGCGGCTAACGGCCGGCCAGGCCCTCAAGCACCCCTGGATCGTGAGCATGGCTGCCTCCTCCTCCATGAAGAACCTGCAACGCTCCATATCTCAGAACCTCCTGAAGCGGGCGTCCTCTCGTTGCCATAGCACTAAGTCGGCCCAGTCTACGCGCTCCAGCCGTTCTACCAAATCCAACAAGGCACGGCGTGCTCGAGAGAAAGAGCTCCGCGAGCTCAACCGCCGTTATCAGCAGCAGTACAACGGCTGAACCGCTGACCACAGGAGCCAACGATGATCAAGTAACTGAGACTCTGGGGGTAACAGCACTACAGTGGTTGAACTTGTACCATGACTACCACTGCTCAAAGTTGCTGCCAGTGTTAAAGGCCAAAAATGGCAGAAAGTACCAAATCATTGTCACTAAAACAGGATCATGACTTCACTAGATCTGTGGCTACTGGCAACAGTGGAAATAAAGTTGAACAGTAATTGTTGCCAGTTGCAACTGTACAAGTCCAATGGTCTAATCTAAATTGATCCACACACCATTAGGACAATGCAAAGGTGAAAGATAGTGAGTTCCTATGGCAGCGTTTCTTACGATGAGCACAGAAAAGGACACACCAGTACAGTTTTGTACTGTAACAATCCCAAACTGTTCCATCTCTCTGCCTATTCATCCATCCCCTTCACCTCTTCTTTGGCCAGAGTGCCTAAAGAGGAAGGAAGTGCCTATTCTATTCCTTTTATCGCCGTTTCCTTAACTTCCTGTGTCCCTTCATATTTATTTATTATTATTGACATGATTATTGATCTCCGTTCAAATGGTCACTGGATGATGACCATCCACATGGATCTGTTGAACAGAATTCTAGGTACTGAAGTTTCTAAGACGTAATGGACACTTAAGAAGAGGGGAAAATCTGTTCCCTTACTTATTCCTGATTTTAAAATTGCTGTGAATTTATTATTGTGCTACAGGAAGACTTGGAGACATAGCAAAGCAGACCTTATCTTAAGAGGTGGGCAATGGAAATACACTGCAACCCGTGCACATCATAGAAGGCCAAAATGGAAGATTATTTTTTTAGTCAAGTCTAAGCTTTGCTATTCTTGCCATTATTGATCCATTGATATCATAAAAGCTGTCAAAAGATTGTGAAGTTGTTTTTCTCTGGTTCTGTGTCATCAGCACTTAATCTCAACTGTGTTTCATCAAATAGGCCCCCTTCCCAATGATTAGTGTATGTTCATAGATTCCCTTATGACATGCTCTCACTTGTGCCCTTTGTGTTTTGCAGCAGCTTATAAAGTTCGAGTACTCTTCATAAGCTCTTACATTTTCCTTGTTGTTTACAATGGGAATGACACACATGCTTTTTTGTGTTATTGTTATACCGAGCCCAGGGGTCAGGCATCACTCGTTTTTTCCTGAGCTTCCCATGGATGTATAGTAACTCTCAGCTAGACAGCTTGTGTTCTAGCCTGCAGAAAACAACTTCGGTGGATCTTAACCATACCTTTAAATTTGTATTCTCATATCTGAAATGAAGGAATCACTGAAGATAATAAGGAACATGTAGGACCGAATCAAAAGACCAATGATATGTATGATTTTAAGTGATAATGGTTTATGTACATATATGTAGCTCATGAGACTATGCAGTCGTATGCATAAGGTAACCTTTCTTAAATTGAAATTGGAAATTTTACCTTTCCATTGTAAGTGCACTTATGATTTATTTCCAAGGTCTCGTCCAGAAAATAACAACTTACCAGAACCTTAATAGGTACAGTGAACAAACAATGGGGTTGTAACACACACCCTTTCAACCAGTTCTCCTCCATTCTCTGTCATTTCTTTGTTTTTACTCTGAATCATACTCTAATCCAATACCCATGAGCATTCCCATCCACTAAGAATATGCTGTAAGTCAATGTAGTGTGAGGACTACTGCACAAATAGGAGTTAAACGAATACTCCAGTGTTTTGGGCAGTTACCCTTTTTCTGATTTACTCAGACTGAGACAAGACGTTTGATACCATCCTCACCTCCGTACATCCTGTAGTTCGGTTCACATATAGGTAGTATTTTGTGTTAGCTTAGCATAAAGACTTGAAACCTATGGGAGTCATTAGCTGAGCTCCATCAAAGTGAGAAAAAAAAATACCTTACAGTAACTCCAAAACCAAGAAATGAGAGTCGTCGTGGGAGAAGTTAATTTTGTGCCAGATCTAGCTCCACCTTCAGAGGTGCACAGATCATTGTGATAGGTGGGGGGATAAATGTGTTCAGCAGTTACAGTTCTACCATCTAAATTCTCCTAAAACAACTATTTTTTTTGTTTTTGTTTTTGTTTTTTTAATCCCAAGACGTGCATTTCAGATACATATGATACACTGTGTAAATAAGACAGCTTCACAGTTGCTGTAAAGTTAATATTTTGACTTTGATGGAGCTAGGCTCGTGACTACCATAGACTTCAAGTCTTAATGCTAAGCTAGCATGATGTGTTACCTTTAAGAGCTGAACCACTGAATGTACAGAGGTGAAAATGGTATCAAACATCTTCTATCAGTGTGAGTAAGTTGGAAAAAGGGTATTTTGCCCAAAACGTTGGAGTATTCCTTTAAGGCTGCAGAATTTAGATGAGAGGTTGGGCGTGCTTGCCTTGTCATGATTTTTTCCCCCTCCTGCTATAGGGTAATGCACTTCCTGTTAGAGGTCTAATCGAAGTTATTTTTGTCTTGTTGGAAATCACAGTGACTGGAAATGAACATGGTCACTGTATTAACATGCACCTGTAGGAACTTAAAAGTTTTTGACCAGTTTTTGTTCCTGTTAATCTGCCTTGTTCACTTCTCTTTATGCATTTTGTCCATCCTCCAGAACACTTCCAGAGTAAACCTGTTGTACTTTGTGGGCTCGCATGCTTTACATGAGCAGTTTGCTGTGATCCACTCCTGGTACTATAAAGTGTGCTGTTGTCGCAAACTTTTTTTTTTAAAAACATACTGGAAATCCAACCGAGCCATGTCACCTGACCTCAGTTTTTCCGTTCTTTATGTTGGAATGTTCTTTTGTCCTGTGCTTATTCTGGGATGCTCTGCCATCTCCCTGATGCTACTCCTAAAACAGTTTCCTTGATTTAATTTAGATTGCTGTATCTAGGTAAACTATTCTGTCTTCCTCTGTTCCACTGCTGTCACCTGTCCTGATGTCTGACTTCACTGATGAAGTAAATAGTTGTTTATACATACAAGACTATGTGGGAGGCTAACATTGGAACTGGTTTCAACACACTATCTACATCTCAATGCCCAGATTAGTGTCTGCTACCTATCATCAGGATATACTTCCTACAAAAATCACCAATGAAGTGACCTCAAATTTTGAAGTCTGTTCATATTAGATGCCATCTAAAGCAGAGCATCTTTGTGAAGCACACATTTTTAACCTATTTTGAATTCTCAGATCTAAAAGAATTACATTCACAAAGCAATTATTTGGACTCCAAGGAATTCCAGCAGTTGAAATTAGTCAGCAACATTGTGTCTATTGTATACCACATCCAATGAATAACCAAGTAGTATTTGTAAGCAGTTTTGCGGAATGTAAACACATTTTTACAAGTTTCCTTTCACATTTTTATATTATCTGTGTGATTTTTTTTTTTTTATATAAGTGCTGTTGTCCTAAATGAAGTAGCCAACTCAACACTGTTACCTGAAGTCTCCAGTCGTTTGTCTTTTATGTTTGTTATTGTGTGTCTGTGTGTCTAAATGAATGATAACACTTTGATTCTTCTACCATTAACTTTTTTTTTTAAATGGTGAACTGTTTCAGTCATTGTTCTATGCAAATGTGCCAATAAAACAAACTGAAACCAGACTAGCCTTCTTGCTGTTGCATTTGCACACCACTCTCTGAAATGGGTTATAAGCTGGTCTCTGATTTATCCCTAGATGACCTGGGTTCTCATGTGTTTTAATGAGACAGAGCCCCAAGACAGGGCTGTATTAAAATAAAGTATCCCTAGCCTTAAGAATTAATCTCAATATGTTTTGTAAATTCTATTAATATTAAGTACACTGGTTTATTTTTTCCCCCTCATTACAGTGAGTACAAAGGCTTGTTGCAATTTTAAATGACTGGCCTTGCTACAATGCTCCAGTGATGGATCTTTTATAATTTCTCAACAACAGGATGTAGCTGGATGTACCAGGATGTAGCGCCCTCTGCTGGCAAAAACGCGTATTGATGGTAAGGCTGTGTTAAAGCCGTAGCTGATGGCCCGCATGGTTGCCAGGTTTGATTAAAAAGTGCATGCCTTTGAAATGCGAGGAGAAAATAATACGAAGACAAGCGTAATCGCCAGTACTAACAATTTCCTCTAAAACAAGGCGAGTGGGCAGCCGCCGTGTCTTGGCTACCTTTCTTATTTCCAAGGAAGGAAGGAACTAACATGCATAGCTATTAAGGGGGATGGTTCACACAAACCTGGCAACTCTTGCTAACCAGACGTCAGTGATCTGCGGCTGTAGTGAGTTTGCTCTTAGTAGCTTTTGTTCGATGGACTTAAATTTACCCTGTAGCCACCAATCCACCGCTACACGGAGGGCGAATGATAAAAACGAACATAATTCAGTTTGAGAAGTCCGTCGGCTCGGTGAGTATGAGCAGCACATTCACTGTTAACCAACACCAGCCTCTGTATAGGACAAAATGCAAGCTAGCTAGCTAACGCTGTGCATGTGATAGTCTGTAGGCTCTGAAAATGTATTAGCTTGTTTACAGAAGCCATTTAAGACGGCGCTTTGTATCTTTCACGACGTTAATCCATGCTTTCGTTGTTTACAAATTCATACGAATGAAAAAATTAACCCAACATTGTAAAAATATTTTGCTGTAGCCTCCAGCATGGGTCTGTTGATGCCTTTGACGCTAGTAACGTTACTGATGAAACCTTTTTGGACCTAAATGCTGAATGACGCTTCGGCTTTTTTACAGAACTGGATTACTAACGTCTGCTTTTAAGGTTTAAGTGTGTTTTAGACCACGGTTATGGCGCACTGGAAATCAATAAGCTGTTGTTTTCCTCTCATGGCCTTGTCCACAGCGGAAGAGTGCCGAAATTGTTTATAAACCTGGTCAAAGCTACAGAGCCACCACTTTTGCTACCAAACACAACATTGTTTGGTTGTGTGTGTTTTAGATGTGCTCCTGTTTGACCAAGTGGTTTGTAAATATTTATAAGGTGATTGTCAACCATGAACACCAGATAGAACAGAATAATACCTCAGTTTAATTACTGGAATATGGGAATGTGTACCACCAACCAGTATAGTGTGCTCTACATGGCTTTGTCTCTTTATTTGAGAATTGTCGACACACAGTCATCCATCATGGACATAACGACATTAAAACAACAGTATAACACCAGGGCTAGGATTTTATCCTCCTAATATATTTCTGTTTTTTGTCTAAAGGACTAGAGAGCAGCACTGGTACGATTTACACCCAAACCCATAGAGAATAAAACCCCATAAATCTCAAGGGGACTCCTCAGCTACATGTGCAGGAGTGGCACCGGTCATGGCTCATAGTTGGAGAAACACTGCCATGATTTCTCTGTTTAGACTTTCCTCTGATCAGGGTGGGGGTCTTGTGTAGCTACTAATCTACTGTAGCCCCTGAGGCTTGATGCCATTTTTGTGGCTTAGAGTCATGTTGACACAAGTGGCCCCAGCCTGTCTTTTACAGCCCTTCCCTAACCAATAGGACTATTTTTACAGCCCTGGGTCTAAACCAGTAGTTGTTAGTTGTATTGTTGTCTCTACATGCAGGGATCCTGCCCCAAGCCGGATCTGGTGATTCGCGCCGCCTGCACCCAACCACCACCGCTGTCGCACTAGGCCAGCCAGGGGCTTTTAATTACAGCGCCATAATCTCTACACCCTTATCACTTCTGTAGCCCCTCATCTTCATTTCTTATCTACTGTATCATTAAGACTTTACTCAGGTAGGCATGTGACCACACACACCAGATGACAGTACCCATAGTTGTTTTGAGTTATTTCACTGATGATTTAATGTAAATCTATGTAAGCAGCTCTCTGCTGAGTGTGGGAGAGGATAAAACTGATTCATAGGTGTTTTATTTTGTGTGCCATGTTCTTAAAATTCCAATCCAACCCAGGAAGCTGATGTTGACTTCATCTTCCCCCAGTAATTTTGGTAAATATATAGTTTGCTGTATGGTTAGGAAACTATGACCGGGGCATTGTTTTTGACTTGGTGGACAACATTACCACAGAGGCATGACTGGCTGAATATAAAAGGCTAGGCGTGAACACATACACACATTGCTCACTGAATAGTTGCACACTCAACTCCGGGACATGTTGCACATGTGTTTAGTCCAGCCATAAGGCTTGGCAGCCAATTGATAAAGTGGCTCACAGCACACCAGCAGGATGAAATCAACATGCCAAACTCTCACAACACGTGGATAGATGGATGCTAAAATGGCAACAAATAAGTCAGTTTCACAAATAGATGAAATGCTACATTCCGTGTGATAGAGGATGTGAAAGTGCACAACACAGTGTCGAAAAAAGTGCTTAACATCAAAAGGCCGTCATCTGTGGCCATCTGGTGTGAGGTTGGAGGCAGTAACAGGCTCAGCAGGAGGGCAGGCTGCTGGAACTGCCTTATGCAACCTGGGCTGGACACTCAGTCAGTGTCAGGGTGCTTCACACAAGCTTTTGTGTTTAGGTCCAGAACATGTGTGTCTGTTTGTGTGTATGACACATATGTGTGAGTTGGTTTGTATTTTATTGCAGGTTTGGCCAAGGCTTGAGCTAAAGAAAGAAATGACCCCATGTCTGCCTTTAGTTTTCCCTTTTGATGGGGAGGGTGTGTGTGTGTGTGTGTGTGTGTGTGTGTGTGTGTGTGTGTGTGTGTGTGTGTGTGTGTGTGTGTGTGTATTGGAGTGGTGCGTCACATATGATGCTCTGTTTCAGGTCAGTTGAGGCAGCCCAGCTGGTGCTAGTAGTGTTGGTTAGCTTTCTGCACATCTGTAACGTGTGTCTGTCTGCCATGTGTCCACCGTATCTAACCCCATAAATAGAAGGCAGATATCATTTTCTTTATGCAGCGTAGGATGGGTTTTATTGCACTATAAACATTTTCTTGACAAGGCGCTTAACAGAGAGTGGTGTCTATTTGCCAAACTCGAGAAACAAGCTATTATTTGAGAATAATTGAATATTGCAACTTTTACAGTAGCTCATATAATCCTTTGTATTACCTGGATGTTCAGTTGCTTTTCTGTGGTCAGTGGTTAGCTGGTTTTGGCATCTTTTAGACACAACTCACCAAGCCCTGTCATTGTTAAGATAAAGTTCTAACTAGCTCTGCATACTCAACCTTGTAACAGGGTTTTGCCCCAAGGGCAGTTTGAGGTCTTTATGACAGACTAAATGAGGAAGGAGTGGTTAATATCACATTCCTACACCATTTTGCACCCAGCACCTCCCTTCCTTCCCCTTGGCAGAGCCAGAGAAGCACTTTCTCTGAACACTGCATGAGGAGATAGAAGTGAAAACAAAGAAAAGGCTGTTTTGTATTCCTAAAAATCTAGGAGGGCTAAAAAACATACACCTTTGTTACTTTAGCCAAGGAGGTGAGGCTATATTTTTGCTGTGCTCAGTCTGTGAGGTGAGGCAAAAAATCAAAGAATGGATTTCCATGTAACTTGGTGGACAGATGGCCCTTGGACCAAGGAACAATTGGTTAGATTTTTGTGGTGATCCAATGATGGGTTTTTGCCATTAGATGACAGTGACTACGTTTACATGCACACCATATCCCGCACGCGTATAGGCGTCTGGTCTGCCGGAAATACAGAAGAAGAAGAAGAAGCTGTCGCTATTTCTGTGTTTTCTCCCATCGATATACTTCATGATATTTAAATATTTCATTAGCTGAAGGCAGGCTGCAGTCTCCTCCTCACTCCAAAAATGCTGACTCTTGCTGCTTTTCGCCATGCTGTTCGCCATGTCGTTCTCCCCGCTTGCAGTAACCATAGCAACAAAGACACTCCAGGATTGTGAATCAAGCATGCGCAGACGTAACTGAATATTCCGGTACGGGGCATTTTCAGATTAAGGTGTTTACATGACACAATATTCTGGTTAGAACAGGCATATGCCAGGGGTCTTTTTTCCAACTGGAATATGACCTTAATCGGGTTTGGTATGTGTTTACATGACTCGTGCGCAACCGTAATATCTTGAACATTCCAAATAAACAGGAATATGGTGTGCATGTAAACGCGCTCAGTGTTTCCCCTGTCATTCTGTTGGTGGGGCACAGCGCCTTGCCAATGGAACCTCCCGCCTAGCCTGAAAGTCATGCTAAATTAATTTAATTAAATTAATTTTCAAATTAAAAAATAAATAAAATCACAACAGAAATAATTTAATGTCACGTTTCTATAGAATTTTCGTGCACGAAGCGCGCACGCGAAGCACACATCCCCCCTCGCCAAAGCCAGAATCCTAGGGGAAACACTGGATGATTATCATATTGTACCCATTACTAAGAAACCAATAAGGACTTGATTCCAACTCTTAAGTGGGATGCTTGGAGGGTCAAGAGTCAGAGTTTGCACTGTAGCTGAGTGTTTTCTAGTTTGAGCAAATGTGAAAGTGCTTTTGTCCTCACTTACTATTTGACAAGGTTTTTCTGTTCTTTCTCCCAGGATAAAAATCTATAAGGGTTGCAGAGGAGCTCTAGATTGACACTGCCATCTTCCTCCACCCGTCAGTACCCCTCCCTTCCATCCGGTGTCCCACTGGCTGCCCTCTTTGGTTCTCAAAATGGCGGCTGTGTTCGTTCTCTGGCAGCACCACTGACCTCCACCCTGGACCACCAACATGGAGAGGAAACGCAGAAAGAAATGAATCAAGCTGCTCAGGCCGTATGCAGTGTGGACTCATTTTCCGAGCTCTGGACCTGAACCGGGCTGTCCCAACACCTGACCCTTCTCCAGCCTAACGCTACTCATTCTTCATCTAAAACAGGGTCCCTCCAAAACACTTTGGAGGCCCCGATATACCTGATGGCACGCAACGCCACAGAACTCAAAATGCCTTCACCTCCTGTATGGGTATCCATGCTGCTGGGGCTGCTGGTCGGCTTCCTGCCCTTGGTGGGGATGGAGCCAGCAGGCGGGGCTAAACCAACCTCCAACCTCAACCCCAGCGCGGAGCCCCTCCCCTCCCCCTCTGGCTCCAACTGCTCCCAGCTCACCCTCAAGCTGGAGTTCTCCTCTAAGGTGGTGGAACATGGTGAGAATTTGTTTGCAGTAGATTTGTATTTAATCGTGTGCCTGTATCCTGCAGGTACACTGTGTTTCCAGTCTTTCAGTGTGTTTTGTCAGGTTTCTTGCAGATCAGGGAACCTGCAGAATATGGAGTTTTTTGGGCATTTCTGCTTTATTAGACAGTCACACTGGAGAGAGACAGGAAAGAGAGAGCAGGGAGTCTGGATGACAGGCAGCAAAGGGTCTGGGCCAGAGTCGAACCCAGGCTGCCACGGCCCAGCCCTCACACACCATGGCACACACTCCACAGCAAGTCACTGGAATGCCCACACTTTTAGAACTGGTCAGAGTTGTAATAACAACATTAACGACAAAGAAGCAATACTCCTTTTAATCCATAGGGGCATCCCCACTTAATTTTGGAAAGTCATAGAAAATTTGTGGAATTCTACATCAAGACCCTAGTGGCAACTAAGGATGCATGAATATGATTTATTCAGTCAGATGACACTCTCCTAGAATGCTGATATTACTTTTTGAAGCTGATACCGATAGCAACATTGTTTGGCAATACATTGGTCCTTTTTTATTGGGAACACTGGTTTATTATACTTTACAGCTTACATTTTTGTGGCGAATGATAAAGTGACTAAGACAGCTCTCAAAACAAGATGTCAACAAAGAAAGTAGTTTAAAGATGGAGACAAGGTTGCTGACATGATGCTGTCAAATGACTAGGGGCAGAGAAAGTGAATTAGCATCACTCCTTCAGGCAAAATGTTGAAGTGTCCTTGAGCAAGGCAATTACAAGGGAAACTTCATGCACAGTTTATTCATGATGGGCAAATCACATGTTATTGCTGAGATAACAGTGTTTACCAGGTATATGTTATGTGTTGTAACAGCAAAATGAATTTCACTAGTTTGCTTTCCTCACCAAAAAATACATCACTGAGATGAATGTATCTCACTTTCATCTAGGTTTTTCATGGATATGATATTTCAGGTTTTATCTGTGATTGGTTTTTGGTTGTACTCACTCCTCAAACAGATCTGTTACCTTGATTTATGAAGATGCTTTTTTTAGTAGTCTTAGTTTAGCAGAGACTAAACAGAGAAAAGATTAACAAGAGTAAACAATGCAGAAATGGTTCCGAATGGTTTGAACTGATCATTTGTGCAAGTACATGGTATGAGCACTAATCCACTGAGCTACCAGGATAGGATGCAGTTTTCAGGCTTGTTTGTTTTCATCCTCTTCACATCCCTGCCCCCCCACCCCTCGTCCTTGCATAGATACTGCTCAAGGGCAGAATCTGATACAAAAGATATGTCAGCAGTGCCTGTGAAACACAACCTTTCACTCAGACACACCTTGGTGTCAGTTACATCAAATCATGATAGCAACATTGTAGTTATTATGCCAAGCTGAAGATATAACACAGCCGTTTATGTAACCTGCTGTACTGCCCCACATATCCTGTCAGGGGTAAATACAAGACAGGAAGTGCTCTGTGCTTTGTATCATCACACAAAAGGTATGGCACTGTTCTACAAGTACAACCATCTTACTCTGGATGGAGCAACTGGGACATGAGATCAAAAAAAATTCAATGTTCTGCTGTTCTGAGCCTCTTTCTCTGCTGTTCATATTTTCTTTTTCTTCTGTTGCCATGCTACATAGATTTTGTCCATTGATCCAAATTCCCCAAACAGTTTCTGTTGCAGCTAAAAACCAGTTTATTTTGTGAAAGCTAATAGAACGAAATTTGCCCTATTTTGTGTGCTTAAAAAAAAAAAAAAAAAAAGTGATATCTATCTATATCTCTATCTAAAAAGATAAACAGTACATGGTACTGGAAGATAACAAATTACAAACACAGAAGCATGTTACACAGTGCAACTAAAAGGCACGAGAAAGGGCGTCAGCCATCAAATTTTCAGTATCTTTTTAATATGGTGAATATCTAATTTATAAGGTTGCAAAAACAACGCCCATCTCATTAAGCACTGATTGGGATTTTGCAAAGAACGCAAAAAGGTCACCCGCAGAGGGGAACCTGCACCTGCAGCACACCGTCAGCGGTGTGCAACAACGGATTCCCTAACCAGAACCTGCTGTCTACAGCCTAACAGGGAACAGAAATCCAAAAAACAAAGCCATTCAGTTAGAACCAGCAAACACTACCAGGGACAAAACAAGCTCTCTCCCCAAACAACCAAACCAAAATCTGTGTGAATTTCTCACAAAAGTTACACAGGTGAATATGTTCACCATCCAATGTGGCACAAAATACAGTTTCCCAAGTATTACTTACGGGAAAAATCCAAACAATTGTCACAACTACTCAAAGCCAAAAACAAGTTAACAAGTCCAATTAAGAATGACGAGCCCCCACTTTGTCATGAACCAGCTCAAGGTCCAGACAAAACAGGGGAGACTACACAGATTCTTCAGGGTTTAAACAAAATAAATTGAATTTATGACAGTTAACCCTGTATAAAAAAAAAAATAATAATCTAAATCACCAGAATAATTGGGAGAGGTATTTTAACATCTGAGGCTTGTTTGGGAAAAATACACCAAGCTCCAGTTTGTGCAAGCAGCATCAGTAGTTCCCCCCTGTGCTGCTAACCCATTCAATTAATGCACTGTGCCCTCCTGCCTGTCCTTGAAATACTCTTTCTTGCAACTTCTTTGAGTGCAGTAGGGAAATTGTCTCCTTTTTATCCCCCCATTACTTTGAGGTCAGAGGTCAGGCTCCGCCTTAGAGCAGCACCCCTGGAGCCAGTAGAGTGTGTTGGCCCAGGACATTTAAGTGGTGTGGGTATTTAATAATAAGGGGGTTGATGGATTGTTTAACCCCTTGGCCACTCTCTCTTCCAACTTAATATTGCCCTTGCTCAGAAAACACAGGTGAGGAGTCCAAGACAGGGATGAAGCTTAGTTGATGTCTAAAATGGACTTTTAAAGTGGAATTACTTAAATTCAATTTCTTGGTCATGGATTGAATTTAGTTCTAGATTTTTCTTAATTTAGGTTTCAGTGATCTAATTTCCATATTAAAGATTAGTTTTCTGTCCTTAGTCCTGAGAGCTGGGCGATATATTGATTGACCTTCACGATGGGGCATAATTGTTGTCTTTTCCTTGTTTTAAAGGCGTCAACACAGTAAAGGGATGCAATTTTCTGAACTTATTAGACTGTTGTAGCTGTTCTGTTATTTGTCTCTCTATACTTGTATCATATCCTTACATCATATCCTTACTAATCATTACTCATGGTTACTAATGATTGTTTATCAAAAATCTTGATTGTGTCAATATTTTGTGAAAGCAGCAGGAGTCATCCCTACAATATCGTCACAATATTGATATTGAAGTATTTGGTCAAAAATAGTGTTGTAATTAATTGATTTTGATTGATTTTACTACTCTAGATCCAGCCCAGGTTTCATGAGCAGCATTCGGTTTATCAAATGCACCCTCTGAGCAAATTTTCTTGATTTCTTTCCAAAATGTGGAAGAAAAAAAAAAAATAACAAAATGGTAAAAATGAACCCCAAAAGACCCCAGATGTGGCACTCAGACAAAGAGAAAGTTCAACCTGGTGGAATATCATTTTAAATGTAATCAGTGACTCCAAAGAAGTAAGTAATCTGAAGTTAAGATGTTTAAGTTTTGGAAGGTCATTTCTAGGCTGTGATTACCTATTCCAGATTAAGTCGTAGTCCTGTGTTAATTAAATCTGTGTCTGGGAAACTGCCCCTTAAGTTTTCTGCCTCTTGTATAACAGCTTTCTCTCTCTGTGTCTCTCCTTTCCCTCCAGAGTACATCGTAGCGTTCACAGGGTATTTCTCAGCCAAAGCCCGCAGCCTGTACATCAGCAGCGCTCTGCGGAATGCAGGGAACGGTGCCTTGGAGTGGCACATTGTCCCCAGGGAAAACCCGGCCTCTGACTTCCCCAGTGACTTTGAGCTGGTCCACATCCGCCAGGCATCGCCCAGCAGCCTGCTGACCCTGGAGGACCACCCTTACATCAAGAGGGTGACGCCACAGCGCAAAGTGTTCCGCACCCTCAAATATGTGCCCTGTAAGTCTGCAGCTGTAGCATTGTTGTGTGGAAAAGCTTCTCATGGCTGGCATGCTTACCCACTAAGTGAAAGTCAGCCGCTGAAGCAATACGAAACTCTGGCAAAGATACAGAAAGACGTTTGTCTGCTTCAGATCACAGAATGTCCCTTTGTTTGTCCAGTCAGTTTACACATTTCTCTTGCTGTTGTGTTGCGGTTTAATGGAGATTGTATATCTTAACGTGAGGTTGGGGCCAGCTTGGGGGTGTTGATGTTGGACAGAGTGTGTGTGTGTGTGTGTGTGTGTGTGTGTGTGTGTGTGTGTGTGTGTGTGTGTGTGTGTGTGTGTGTGTGTGTGTGTGTGTGTGTGTGTGTGTGTGTGTGTGTGTGTGTGTGTGTGTGTGTGTGTGTGTGTGGTGAAAGGAGGCGTAGGGGAGGGTGGAAGAAGGACACAGAAGGTCTGTGTTTGCTTACCTTTTGGGAGGGAGTAGGTGAGTAACTTGGGTGGGGGGTTGCCTTAGTGGGGGAGGGGTGACGGGCACCCCACTGTACTTGGCAATGGATGAAAGAGTTCACTGTGCCCCCAGCCCTCACATACACACAACTAGTTTGTTTTTGTTTTTTAAGAATATTACAGAGTTGCCATGTAGCTTCTATTTCCCAAGTTTCTTGAAAAGCAGAGTGAGAAAAAAGGTCTCAGCCAGTGTTCATTACTGTTTGAGATACATTTTAGTGCATTTTGATGAGGGGTCGGAATTGGCTGCATCACTCACCTTTATACAACTTGCTGGTAATGAACATTTTCTCAACAGTAGAACAGAGCTGAGCAGAATAACTTGATTGTTCCCAGGAATAACTTGTACACAAACTTGTATCATGGGGAAGTGTGGCTCATGAGGTAGAGTGGTCATCTGGAGGAGCCGGGGATTGGATCAGGAACCTTCCAATTACCAGAGAAAGTGTTGAAGGTTAACTGAATAGGCAAGGTTTCCAGTCTGCCAGTCTTCCCTATCTCCCAGCACCCCAATACCAAGTTTTTTTCCCCTTGTAATTTTAGCTGGACTTTTTCCTTTAAAAATGGAAAATGTTGCTTATACTTATTATTATTTATTACTCAACCAGTGACAAATTTACCTGCTTGTGCAGACACAGATTCTGATACTGCTACTATTGTGTTTTTATTTTCTGGATTTGCATTTATAAAGAAGCTTAAATGTATAAAAGAATTTAAAATTAATGAATTAAATCAGCAGAAAGACGTGTTGGATGACAGGCCTGTCACTTAACAGCATTAAAAATTCTAACATTGCTGATAACACAGTTGATGGTGTTCTTTCTCCACAGCACCAGAACCTGCTGCACCCTGCAACACCACCCGTTGGACACAAAAATGGCAGTCATGGCAGTCATCCCGGCCTCTCCGTCGAACCAGCCTCTCACTGGGCTCGGGTTTCTGGCATGCCACCGGGCGCCACTCGAGCCGACGTTTGCTGCGTGCCATCCCCCGTCACGTCGCCCAGATCCTTCAGGCAGATGTGCTTTGGCAGATGGGACACACTGGTAAGGCCCCCACCACTGAAACTGAATGCTCCTGATGAATAACAGGAAATACCCACCATTGGTTGCTATTTCACTGTCATGTATCAATATTCAATCTTCAGTGCGCTCCAGTGGTTACTTTGTGAAGCTGGAATTTGCTCAGGTAAATTCCAGCAGGTTGAGTGGAAGTGTAGCCACTTTCACTCAACCCTCTACCTCTACTGCCTCAGTAAATCATTTCCTCTGTTGTCAACCCCTAACAACCTGCCTTAGCTTGCCAAGGGCGGATGAATTATGTACACTTAATGTACTTGCATGTGGATAATGATTCAAATACTGTGTTCTTGTAATATGATTATAACCAAAATAGGAGTTTCAAACATGGAAAAAAACATTGACTTACTCTCCCCAGTCGCATTTACCACTTGAAAATTCAAGATTTGCTGCTGTGCAGTCTTCTCCACACTTTTATACATATTTTTTCAGTTCATTCATACAACAGGGTAGCGGTAGCTTTAGGTTTTGCTATTAGCCAATAAATGACCTTTGAAGTGCTGTGCAGTTCAAGTGAATTTGATTTAATCTGTCAATATTGTGTGTGCAGGGTCTGGTGTGAAGGTAGCTGTGTTTGACACTGGCCTCAGCGAGAGGCACCCTCATTTTAAAAACGTGAAGGA
This sequence comes from Myripristis murdjan, assembly GCF_902150065.1. Classification (NCBI taxonomy): domain Eukaryota; kingdom Metazoa; phylum Chordata; class Actinopteri; order Holocentriformes; family Holocentridae; genus Myripristis; species Myripristis murdjan. Next base: position 2,571,178 of record NC_043985.1, on the reverse strand, counting down.
GAGGACCAATTGGACCAATGAGAAGACACTGGATGATGGTGAGGAGGAGTTATAATCTTATTGTGATGATGGTGGTGATGGTAATGCTGAATAATGGCTAGTAAGTTCAGTGATAATGATAATAATGATGGTTTGGTGCTAATGATGATTGATGACTGATGATGACTAAATGATAACTACTTTATTGGGATATAAAGTGTATGTTGTGTATTTGTGAGCGGCAGAAGCCCAGTATTTAGAAAGGTGGACTTGGGACATCCCGGTCCTTTGCTGCACATCATCCCTTTCGCTCTCTCTCTCCATCTCTCCACTGTGAAGAAGGGCAGACTTATGGCTAGACGGCCGCTTACGTAAATTCCCACGCTTGCTGGGAAAACATGGGTGGAGAAAGTGAATGAGTAATGGGGTGTGCTTGCTTTTATAAGCATATAAATGCAGAGTTTTGAAAGAAAGTCTAGATGTCTAATTTTTTGTAATTCTTTGATTTGATACCATGTTCATACCATGATCCATGTCCTCCATTTTTGTTTCAGGTCTGGGTCACGGTACCTTTGTAGCAGGAGTGATAGCCAGCATGAGGGAATGTCAGGGCTTTGCCCCTGACTCTGAGCTCCACATCTTCAGAGTGTTCACCAACAACCAGGTAAACACCTGCCTCCAACCACGGAACTCGTGTCTTATCGTGTGGGGAAAAAAAAAAAAAAATCAACCAGTAAGTCCCCAAAAAGATTCAGGAAATGATAAATAAATCCATCCAAGCTGAAAGAAACTGGTTTCCTGGAGTATGCAGTTATTGTGTTTTGGTGATGTCTACTTTTCAAAGTGTTTGTGAGTTCCAAGTGCAAACATGCAACTTCTGCATTATGTCTTTGGCTTTTTTCTCTTTACTGTGATGTGCTCCAGTGCAGTGGCATGTATGTCATGTCTGAATCAGCAAACAAAAGAACCAGAAATGTGTGTCAAGCTGGTTTTGGTTATATCCTATAATCCCCTTTTCTTTTATGTAGTCATGTGGAATCAGACTCAACCAGTTAGCAGTGTAATATGCAAATATGTCCCCATATAGATCTGTAAGAGCAACCCAGTCCTCAAGCAACACCTGTCCTGTATGTTTTTGTTCCACTTGTACTCTTACTCACCTAAGTCAAATGAAGGCTTAATGCTGATTGGTTAAAGCAGAACTACCTGAACGGGGTGTGCATGAGAATGTGTGGCCCTTAATTGATAATTAGGTGTTTAAGTATAGAGCTGGAACAAAAACTTACAGAAGATGCAGTACTTGAGGACTTGGTGCAGAACTAGATGTGTGCCATATCTTGTATGATTATACTAGTATAATTTTAAAATTAAAACCTAGGCAAGCCTAGTTGAAGCTGGCCCGCCACTGCACCTTCTCTGATCCCTGAAGCTGACCAATTTCAACTCAGTTATTTCACGTTCCTAGTTCGCATGTTTGTGTGTATGCGCAGCAGCCCAAAATCCCACCTGATGGAGCATGTTACCAAGGTGACGTAGCCTGTCTGCAGTTAAGCATAGCCCATCTACATTCTTCTTGTGTGGTCTTGTCCCGGGAGCTGGGGGAAAGACACTCCTGGCTCCCAGGAATGGAGTCATTCCATCTTCTACCGCTACTTGTGACCAGAGTTTTTCTTTGGCGTGACATAATACTGTTTTTAATTAGTGTTTGTTTGGCATGGCTCTGCTTTCAACACCGCCTGATGAACTAACTATCTAGCCTAAGTACAAATAAACACAATACTTCAAGATAATAAAGTTTCAAAGTAGTAACTACAAGTTTGCAATAAGTAAATATCATCTCGGTTTGAAGTACCTGTGGGAGTATGAGAAGAACCAGAAATCACTTGAAGATGAGTGAAACAACTGATGTGAGGTCTGAACAACCAAGGAGACAAACTATATTCACTGAGACTCTCATAGCTGAATGGTTGCACTGCAGATTGCAATGGGCAGCTGTTTAAATTTTCATTAGATCCGAGGTTGATTTTATTTACTTTCATGATGGCATTAAACTTTAATTAAACATGAAATTTCTTTTTTGCAACTGTGTGTTGCTGCAGTTTCTTATAAAACATATTTTAGTGTCATATTTGCTCTGTCCTCTGTATAAAAGCATGTAAAGTATGTGTCTCTCTTAAACCTCCTAGGTGTCGTACACCTCATGGTTCCTAGATGCTTTCAACTATGCCATTCTAAAGAAGATCGATGTTCTCAACCTCAGCATCGGGGGGCCTGATTTCATGGACCATCCCTTCGTTGACAAGGTGATAATCCAGACAGAGAAATAGCTATTATCATCATGTGGGGCCAGCAATGGGAGTAAATATGCTACCATACATATTTCTGACTTTGAATGGCAACAGTTTACTAGATTGATGAAGATGCTGTGAGCAACGTCTGGCTTGTCATCAAGATACGTCTCACATTATAGTCTTTTTGCGATGGATTAATGACCTGAGGTTCAGTGAAAAAGAGTCGACCCGGCTAAGTCAAATTTCACTTCTGGTCTGGTTGATGGTATAAGGTGACACATTGTAGGCTGTTCTCACCTATGAGGCTTACTGTGCATTGCCTCATACACAGGATGGACACAGATCAGCATATTGAAATATTCCTTGGTGGTTTAGTGTTAAAGAGATATTATCATGTAAACTGTCATGGTGGTCAAGACCCCTACCTCTGGAAACACATGTACTCGTTCTTGTTTTCCTTTTCTAGCCACTTAGTTCATTTTGTTCATGTGTGTTTGACTGACAGGTGTGGGAGCTCACGGCGAACAGAGTGATCATGGTCTCTGCTATTGGCAATGATGGACCTCTGTATGGGTATGTTAATCGCTCTAGCGCCATTCTAGTGGCATTTATTATCTGTAATATTCATGTTGTACCTTAATAAGGACACTTGTAGGAACAGTACACCTCAAAAATAAAAGGAAATGTCTACATTTGTCTGCTCAACCCAGTGTTCATAATGACACCAGACGGAGCAATTTAGCTGCTGCTGCACTACCGTAGCTTTTGCCCAAACAGCAGAAGTGAACTGGGCCAGGTTCTGTGGAGATCTGAAAAGGGCGTAGAATAACGACCTATCTGGCCAAATTATTGTGCTTTGAGTCCAGATGCACTATATTTACCAAATTTTGTTTCACTCCTCCACGTTCAACGCCACACTATTCTTCTGGTCAACGAGTACTATTTCCTCTTCCTCAAATTGTTTTACATGACCAGGTAAATGTAGGTTATCAGGGCTCTTTGTGCTGACAGAAGTGTAGTAGTCATTACATGTGGTTTTTAAGACTTTAAACAACCTGGGTTCGGATTCACAAATGTGTTCTTAAGATATATCTCAGCAAAATATATAAGAAGAATTTTCAGGAATTTCTTAAGAAGGCTCTTAAGTGTTATTTCTCAATATTTTCTAAGTAATGATTCTTCTCACCAACTTTTCAAAGTGAAGTGACTGAATTTAAATGTATTAAATTAAGCATGCTTATCAATATTAAAGCTGTGCACCTAGTAGTTGAAAACCTGGTTTTATATATTAGGGTCCAAATCCATGGCTTCACATCACTAAATCCACCTTCCTCATGGTTTATTTAAATAAATTAATATATGAAAACATTGGTATAACCTGTAATTGTACCTTTAAAATTTGGTTATTACCTTATTTTCAATTTACATGAGACGGTCTACTTGCTAGGGCCTGCATCAAATGAATCTGGACAATAAATGTTCATCTCTGTGTTAGGTGTGAGAAATCCTATAAAGACATTAAACTATAACCTGATTGTCTAAAATTAGAGGCTGAATCTTGTCATTGGAGGAAATTTAAGACCAGTGAAAGGTTGTCTTTAAGTTCAGAACAAAAGTGAGAACTTTCATTTCAAGGCAACCAATTATGTTTTTTTTTCTTGTGAAGAAACATAAGAAAGTGAAGATAACACATAAGAACTGTGTTTGAGAATATAATTTTCTTTTTTTTTCTGAAAATAAAGTTAAGGGGGAAAAAAATTGCTCTTGAACAGTTTTTTTTTTTTCTTGAAAAGTTTTTGTGAATCCACTTCCTGGCCCCACTAACGTCAGTCACTGAGCATAAGGCTGAGGTGGAAGTGCAGACTGACATGGGGTTGAGCAGATGATAACAGAATTAGTTTGGAGTAACTTTCTCTTTCTCTCAGCACCCTCAACAACCCAGCAGACCAGATGGATGTGATCGGGGTTGGAGGGATCGACTTTGAAGACAACATTGCCAGGTTTTCTTCTAGAGGCATGACAACCTGGGTACGCTGCACCAGGAACACACATACACTCACACACTATCTCATTATCAGTTTTAGACCAAAGCAGACATCTAGCTTGGGATCTACCCTCTGCTCTTGGAGTTAGTCAGCCATGGTGTCAGCTCCTGCCCCCTCCTTCACATCCCACACTCACACACTCTCTTTTATCAGCTCCAGACTAAAGCAGACATCTGCCTTGGGATCTGATTTAGCCTTCACCCTCTGATCCAGTCAGTCTCTCTGCCCCCTCATCCACTGTCAGCCAGCCATGAAAAAGCCTAAAGGAGCAGACAGCACTCACTCACCCACACAACCTTCCCAACCTGACCGCATTTATGCATCAGAAACACTGAAGAATGGAACACGTTTAAAGCTCCTTTTCTCAACTCTTTCTTTCATCCTGTCCCACTTCTCGCCTTCTCGTCCTCCCTTTTTTTTTCCTCCTCCTGCACCTTTTCTACTTTCCTCTGAGGCCCTTTCTTTGCGTCTCTGTGTTTCTGCCCATGTTCAGAGTACATAGTACGGTGCATACTTGAGGCATGATGACTTGATTTGAAATGAAGGCTGCCATTTGTGCTGGCTCTAAATAAATTTTAAATATGCTTCAGCACTTCTTTGTCTCCTGCGCTTGCTTCCCCTGTTGAGTCTCTTGCACAAAGCTACTCTGTAAATGATTGAAAATGGAGTTAATTTAAATAGTCCAAAAAAATCAGCATGGGACTTTTACTCCATTGCCAATCCCCCATGTGTTCCTCAAGTCGGCTACTTTCAAACTTTTTTTCCAGCTGCGCTCAGCCGCGTTAATTTCTCTCCCTTTCTTCTCCCTGTTGCGTTCTCCTTCTCAACCACCATTTTAACCTTGTTGCCTGTCTCTCCCTGCAGGAGCTGCCGGGCGGCTACGGCAGGGTGAAGCCTGACATCGTGACCTACGGCTCAGGAGTGCGTGGTTCAGGGATGAAGGAGGGATGCCGCTCTCTATCTGGGACCAGCGTAGCTTCTCCTGTGGTGGCCGGTGCCGTCACACTCCTGGCCAGGTCAGTTTTAAAAACCCAAGACTGTCTTCATAAAGTGTCATGAGATGAATGCGATCCCCTGTGTTGCCACAAGGGCAAGCATAAATAGAATTGGCGCAGAAATGGTAACAGTCTTTATAGAACTGCTTATGGCTTGCAGGTCTCTCTTTTTGCTGTAGCTATTGTGGCTGCACTTGAAGGTTTCTCTTGGTTTTCACATTTTACTACAGCTCAAACTGTTACATGCTGGTGAGCGAGTGTTTTGCTTGCAAGTTGAAGATTAATTTATTGTCTCCTGATAAGGGAGGAATTTTGTACTGGATTGTTTGATTTAGGTGTTGCATATTGTTTGTTGGACTTGTTTGTTTTATTTGGGCTGAATGCTTTGTTAAGTATGTAATGTTAGCACAGCGACTCTTGCTCTGTGTATTTTATCAGTAACATTTTCTAAGTAGTTTGTTTTTTTTCTCACTAGGGAGTAGAGTAAGGAGTGGTAGAGGACGAGTCTTACAGTGGTGGCAGTTCTTAAACTAACAGTGAGATGTCATAGGTGATCTGATTTTATTACATTTCTCTGGAAAATGTATTATGTCAGCTGATGTATGTAAGTAAGGTGCTCTCTGAGGCTCTGCTGTAGTGACTAAAGCAATCATACTCTTGGCCAAGTGAGGGCACTGTTATAATTGTTTTATAGAAAACACTTGCATTACAGGATAGAAAATGTATGGTCATGTTTTTTTTTTTTTTTTTTTTTTTTGTAAGTGATATGATGTAAGTATTCCTTGTTTGGTAATGGAAATGTCACTCAGATGTCAACAGGAAGAGGTGTGAGAAGTTATGGCACTGGCCTGTCAGTGTTGGGCATTATTCTCAGTCTGTTCTCTGTCATCCCTTCTCTCTCTGATGAAAGCACTCTCTTGTGTAGCTGTAATTGAGCTGTGGTGACATAATAGATTGTTCATGTCGCAGGGTTAAATATCTTACAACCTTTTCTGATTTGAGAGCCACCACTCCCTTCTCCTTGGGGAGCAGCACAGTCAAAACACACACACACACACACACACACACACACACACACACACACACACACACATACCAACTCAGAGCTCGTCTTTCTTGTACCACTGTTCTGATTTTGAAAGGAGTGGAATCAGACACCTGTGTTCCCTTAGGCACACACAAACCCAAACCCAAGCCGCCCTCCTCTGTCTTCCAGCACCGTTCTAAACCGGGAGCTGGTGAATCCAGCGTCCATGAAGCAGGCTCTGATTGCCTCAGCTCGCCGGCTGCCTGGCGTCAACATGTTTGAACAAGGCCACGGCAAACTGGACCTGATCAGAGCCTACCAGATCCTCAACAGCTACAGACCCCAGGCCAGGTATGAGCTCCATATGGTAGTACACACAGACAGATACAAGCATGGACACAAATTCATGGGTGTGCAAACATATAAATGTTCACACATAAATAGGAAAACAGGCAAAAAGACATATACTAAAGTAACACACTAGGGCTGCACCTAACAATTATTTGAAATATTTGATATTTATATTTGATAAACAACAAATAATTTGTCAAAGATCAAAATTAAAATCGGTTACTGTTGATCAGCTAATCGATTAATGAATTAAGCAGTAAACACACAGAGGCCTTTCCTGTTATCGCCTCTAAGCTCAAACTTACCAAGAGAAAGATCTCCAAACGAGGGTTAGTCTAACATTTTGGCCTTTTATTAAAAATGTATTATCAGCCAGCCAGTACCACCCTACTTCAGTATTATGGATATGTTGCAGATTTTGATTATACTTAGTAATTTTCTGAGGGATCAGTTATACATGTATGTTTTCTACAGAAATCTCTTAAGCTTAACTATTTTTTAATGCAATATTTTGATTTCACAGAAGTATGCATGACTAGATATGAATATTAACATTATTATTATTGTTATCATGGGCTTCAGTAAAGTGTTAGTGTCCTTTGGTCAAAATTCCGTTTCAAAGGGGGGACGGGGGAATGCTTAATTTTAGTATCAGCCTTCAGAAACCTACATTGGTCAAACCCTGCTACAAACATGATTTTCTGTAATAATGTCGCTTTTACACAGCTGTGTCTTTGTTTATTGTGCTGGCCGCTTATTTTATAATCTTGTTTCTGCATCATTTATTTGTCTTCATTATGAAGCACTTTGTAAAATTAGTTTCTAAAAACTGCTGCACAAATGAACTCACCATTAGCAGATACACACACACACGCCCATGCAGTCTCAAACATTATCCTACGCTGTGCTTGTCTCTCTCTCCAGTCTTTCTCCCAGCTATATCGACCTGACTGAGTGCCCATACATGTGGCCTTACTGCTCTCAGCCCATCTACTATGGGGGGATGCCCACCATCGTCAACGTGACCATTCTGAACGGTATGGGTGTCACCGGCAGGATCGTAGACAAGGTACACGTATAGTTGTTGTTCATTGTTGCATTTGTCAACGTAAATTGTCCAGTTGTCACAAAGAAACTAAAATAAATGCTGACATTGGTTCAGTCTGGCAGTTTAGTGTTGGTCCGACCTCGGGGCTTCATGGAGTCTCAGGCAAGTGATGCAGCTGGTTTATCAGCCGGATGGCCTGTAAACAAGGCAGACTGATACTTGAGAGTAGGCACTTTTTGGAAGGACTCACAGCGCACCAACAGGACTAGAAGTTAATATCTTGATGAAGGATCTTTTATTGATGCTCCAGATTCAATTACATGTGGGTGCAGTGGATTAACTGTGCTGTGAAAATCTGAGATGGGCTAAGGCAGACAAAAAATCGTCCAATTATGTGAAAAGACTTTCCTCAGTAGAAGAATACAGCCTTTTTATGATGTTAAACAGACAGCACAGCCACAGAGCCAAACTGAAGTTACAGATTTTAGTTTTCTGTGCCGCTCAGTAAAGAGCAGACATGACTTGTAGTGAATATGCTGGAAACTGTTTCTTACTTTTTCTTTCCCTGACTCACCTGGATTTTTCTCTTGATGGACATGCTTTGTGAAAATCTTCTAAAAAGTTGCTCTCTCCTTCCTGTGTAGCCCATCTGGCAGCCCTACCTTCCCCAGAACGGTGACCACATTGACGTGGCCGTCTCCTATTCACCGGTGCTGTGGCCGTGGGCCGGCTACCTCGCCGTCTCCATCTCCGTGGCAAAGAAAGCGGCATCATGGGAAGGTATTGCTCAGGGTCATGTGATGGTCACAGTGGCGTCGCCTGCAGAGAATGACGTAAGTTGCAGTAACCGCAGTGACAGTCTAATGTCGTGTTTTTATTTGCTTGCTTTGTTGAAAGATGGGAAAATGGGGTAGTATGAGTTTTTAGTAGGGATTATTTTAAAATAGATCTTTCTTTTCCAAACAAAACTAAATCCTTAACAATAACTCTCTGCATAAAAAATACCTTACAGCCCGCAGAAGTGCATACTATACAGTCAGCTGGTCACCCCTCATTAAAACATCTGTTTCCAGTCAATTTTGTGAAGTTCTTAGACATTTGTGAAGGATTTCACGTTAAGTGTATGTAGTTTTTGCCTACACATATTCATTATGTTTTGAAGATTTTTGAAAATCAAATGAACATCTAAAATGTGTGACCGTCTTCTCCACTGTTCTAACACCTCTCGTTGTCTTGACCTTTTCAAACTGTGCAGTCTGAGGTGGGCGGCGAGCTGACCTCCACAGTCAAGCTGCCAATCAAAGTTAAGATTGTGCCGACTCCTCCGCGCAGCAAGAGGGTGCTATGGGACCAATATCACAACCTGCGCTACCCGCCTGGCTACTTCCCGCGGGACAATCTCCGCATGAAGAACGACCCACTGGACTGGTCTGTGCCACAGTTTTGTTTTTCACAGACTCTGTTCTTTCTATAATAGGCTGATTTTGAAAAGTCTTCCTCACAGATGTATTATTGGAAAAAAGAATGTAATTACCACATTGGGGAAATCCCAGGGGGTCCATTTTTGGCACCACATCACTGATTCCCCTCTGTAGCTTCTCAGTGATTTGATACAACAAACTTAATACTATGTTTTCATTTCATGGAAACATAATAATCAACCCACTTTGTATTTGTGCTTTCCCATATGTTTCTAGGAATGGGGACCACATCCACACCAACTTCAGAGACATGTACCAGCACCTGAGGAGTATGGGATACTTTGTTGAGGTGCTGGGAGCTCCCATAACCTGTTTTGATGCCAGCCAGTATGGTAGGAACACACACACACACACACACACACACACACACACACACACACACACACAGTTGCCATACTGCACAGATAAAACTGTTACAACACCATTGTGAAAGTAATTATCAGCTACATTTTCTACTTGCTGATTAATATAATGGCAATTCAGCTTATATCCAGTTCATGAAAATTTATATTAGTCTTTCTAAACATGTTCTTAACAGTAATAGCCATCATAACTAAACAGACAAAGAAACAAGTGCCACTCACAGAAAGTCAAACTCCATCAACAGCAAATCCCTGGAAAAAGACATCACAGTATTGGACGCACTGTTTGATTGACAGGTGATCTCTGGGAAGTGCAGTGCAGAAACACAATAGCAATGCGTGCTTAGCGTCAAAGATGGCACAACAGAACGCGGAATTAGAGGATTATCAGTTTGAATTACTACTACAGCTACAGACGTTAATTAATGGTGTCTTGCCTCTCAGACTATGGCTCATCACTCACTGCTAACCACTTGCTAACACAATAAACAAACAGATTGTTTCTCTCCGCAGGCACATTGCTGATGGTGGACAGCGAGGAGGAGTATTTTCCCGAGGAGATCACTAAGCTGAGAAGAGATATTGACAACGGCCTGTCGCTCATCATTTTCAGCGACTGGTACAACACCTCCGTGATGAGGAAGGTCAAGTTCTACGACGAGAACACCAGGTACATTCAGCTTCCTTTGAGAATTTTCATGCACGGGATACCACTATTGATAAGTGATGTCATAGCAATGAGTAAGGGATAATTCACAACGAGACAAACTGTTATCAAAAAACAATAACAATAACCCCCCTGCACTTTGCTTTTGGGGGTTCATTGCCTCTGCCTTGTAATTGGCTAGTGTTTGCTGGGCTGCAATCAGCTGTATCTTCTACTGCAAAATGCATCCGCTGTTTCCAATGGGGATCCCCGCCCAAATGTTGAGTAGCTTTGTAATAGACCTTGTTCACAGCAGGCATTTTGACATGAAATAGCAGGTAAACACCCGTGTTACTAATGACAGTACTGAGGGATCTGTTCCATTAAAGTTTAACAGAGCCAGAGAGCTGCTGTAGTTCATGCTGGCTCACTGGAAAGACTCTGCTACACTTACTACTACACAAGACTACAATTACATGAAACGAAACCTTAATTAATGTTATTAGTAACACCTGTCTTTACCTGCTATTTCATGTCAAAATTGCTGGGAAAAAAGGCCTATTTCAGTCTTCTTTGATATATTTCTTGTATTATAATAAGTCAAGTGAGATGCTAGTGCTTAAGTTTGCTTATTGTAATATATTGCATGGTTTCCTCAAACTAAAGAAAAAGAACACACTTTTTGCTGTGATAAAACAGAAAAAGATGCAGCCTCTCGCAGTCTGAAAATTCCAGTATTCACAGCTGATTGTGCATTCCTATGAAAAAAGGCTTGTACGCTGTTTTTCTTTTATTTGTGAAGTTCCTGCAATCTGCTTCTGTAATATCTCCACCATACATTTGTTATGAGTTTTCTCAGGCCAGATTAGCTGGATAACCTTCCTGTGCTCAGTAGTTAACTGCCTACTCTCATTCCTCTCTATCACTCTGTCTCTACAGTATTAAATGGTATTTATGGCCCCTAGTTTGATGTAGTAGATGTAGTCCATCATCAAATTTCTGATTCAGAGCTCTTCATGCTGTGCTAACCATTACTCACGCCTCCTTTCAGCTCCGTTTATATCCCGTTTGAGCTGTCACAGGATATCCGCAGGCCCTTAAAAAGGCTCAAGTACAGTCAAATATACCCTTCATGTCTTGAAAATATTAGAAACGTAATTGACCAGTGATGGCTCTTTTGAGTTCCGTGCATTCTTTTCTTTCTAGCCACATCTCCCTTTTTCTGGAGAAAGACGCACAGAGCTGTGTTCAGTTTGCAGCACTGCTTTTTCACTTGTGAAATGTGTTTTTATTGTTAAGTTGGTCCTAACTTTCCTCATGCTAACTGGCGATGAATTTGTTTTGGAATTCTCATCTTTACCTCTGTGAAACGTGAAGTTAATTTGAAATTTCAGGCATTGCTGGATATTGTAATGATTTAGTGTACTGTAAATGATTGTCTTTTTTGTTACTGTTTTTTTTTTTTTAACATAGTCTGTATGTGATGATGGATGATTTCCTGAAATGTTGATGTACAAGTAATTTTCTCACACAGTCCTCTGGTGCAGTGGCTGGTATATCGACTGCAGATCAGATGATGCAATCTGTCGGCATTAGTGGATGATTTGTTCTATTATTTTCTGGGTAATTTTCTGCTATAATTTGCTGGCACAGGTGGTTGCGTGTTGTGACTGAAATGTTGTGCTTTAAATCTTCTCACTGCTTCCTGCAGGCAGTGGTGGATGCCGGACACAGGGGGCGCCAACGTGCCGGCTCTGAATGACCTGATCTCTGTGTGGGGAATGGCCTTCAGTGATGGTCTGTACGAGGGAGACTTCACCATGGCCGATCATGACAGTAAGACACACACACACACTGGCATTCGTGTTCATTATCATCTTTTTCACTTTTTTTTTTTTTTTTTTTTTAAGAATATTGCAATACAAATCATCACCTCTGCATCTGTCTATCTCTCTCTTTCTCTCTCTCTCTCACTCGTTCTCTCTCTCCCGCTCTCTCTCAGTGTACTATGCCTCAGGCTGCAGCATCGCCCGGTTCCCAGAGGACGGGATAGTGATTGCCAAGAACCTGAAAGACCAAGGTACCAGTGTCCTTGTTAAAGTATTAAATCAAGATGACTGCTCGACAGTCATGGCTAACAGCCATACAGCCACAGGACTGACAACTTTCTAATCTGTGTGTTGAATTCAGCTATAACTCTACATTTTGTGGTTGTGTGTGTGTGTGTGTGTGTGTGTGTGTGTGTTCACACAGGCCTGGAGGTGTTGAAACAGGAGACAGCGGTAGTGGAAGGCGTTCCAATCCTTGGATTATACCAAACGCCTTCTGACGGTGGCGGTCGCATCGCCCTGTATGGAGATTCTAACTGTATAGATGACAGCCACAGGCAGAAAGGTAACTTCACTCTCAAAGCATGTGTGTGTGTGTGTGTGTGTGTGTGTGTGTTATTAGGGGCTGGTCAGCTGTACTGCCAGTGCCTCTACTCCTTTCTTTCTTACTGCAGCTGCCTTACAATGCATGAAAATGCTCCAAATTTAGCCCAAGCTCTGGTCCCTTGCAAAACAATGCGCACTAAAGTCTGGGGCACATAGACCTGATGGTGACCCTATCACATTAAAAAAAAAAAAAAAAACGTAAAAAATCAACGATGCATACTACAGTTATGAAATTTTGAGATTATTAGAAGAGGAAACTTTTGTACCCTGGGGCCTATACTTAATTATGAAATCCACCACTTGTATTTTTTTTTCTAATTAAAAAGTAATTAAGTCTAACTAATCCCACATATTTTGTCAAAAATTACATGAAAATCACTATAGAGCATCCTCAGACCTTCATAAATAAAAAAAATTGTTAGGGTTTTTCATTTAATAATATAACACATGAAACTTTTACTATAAATTGCACTTTGCACTGTTACTGTAAATTGATGCTCCCACGTGTCCAGTGTTCATGTGGAAAAAATACAAAAAATTGTGCCAGCTTCATACATGAAACCTGCAAAATATTTGAATGGAGTTAAGACAAATTGGTTTGCCATCATACCAACTCTTTGCATGATTTTTGTATTTGATATTCTTCCTCCAGATTGTTTCTGGCTGCTGGATGCTCTCCTTCAGTATACCTCCTACAGTATGACGCCCCCCAGCCTCAGCCACTCCCACAGCAGGGTAGCACCACCTACAGGCACTGAGCGCCCACTGCCACAGAGGCTAGAAGGTGAGCAAGGAATTAACGCAGTTCAGAAACAGACATTTGTCATTTGCTGCTGTCAGTTTAGATACCACTCTTACTTTTATATCTTCCTGCTTTTAAATATTCTATAATAATCAAGTTTATTAATTTCAGTATTGCTATTATCCACATGTAAATATCCACAGACAGCTATGTATGCTTGTACACACACAGAAAAGTACTTGGCTCACTACTAGGCCTCTCTTCCAGGAAACCACCTTTACCGCTATTCCAAGGTTCTGGAAGCTCACCTGGGAGATCCTAAGCCCCGCCCCCTACCAGCCTGCCCTCACCTGTCCTGGGCAAAGCCACAGCCACTTAATGAGACAGCACCCAGGTAGGTTAGAAACAGCTAGACTAGGTCAAAATCGAATATATGGCTGGTCTGTGTATGTTCAATGTGCACAATTGTGGCCAATTTGTTAGTAGCAGTGTGACTACATTTAGAAAGTGACCGTTTTGACCTCAGTTCCATGAACAGCGGCTGTACTGGACAACAATTTTCAAACTCTGACAGTCAAATAGGGCCATTTTCTAGTTTAGTTAATTTTAGTTTGCCACTAAAAGGTGACATGTACATACTACAGAACACTGATTGGTCAGAGAGAAACTGAACAGCTCTGTATACAACCAGGAAATACCAAAACAAGATGTGAAACTTCAGCATAGCAGAGTTTATTGTTTTCATCATGCCATATTGCCAACTGCCATTTACCGTCTCCCTGACTTTACCTGAACACGGCATTTGTCTGCTGACATCTGTTATATTTAATCTCCATCTTGAGAGCACCACTCTACCGATAGAGTTCATGGCTTCTTTCAATGCTTTGATTAGTTCTGCCTCACAGTTGGTACTATATAAAGAAAGTAGCTTGTCTCCAGTAGGAAGACGACGTGTTTGAGTGATACATCTTGCAGGAGTCATGAACAGAACAGTGCTTTGATGAAACAGTTGATTTGCACACAGCCTGGGGTTTTAACATGGGATTTGTCTCCTACAGCAGCAGGCAACAGTCTTTTTGCGTCCTGTCAACAACGTGTACCGTCCTGAAGCAAAACAAGCATGCGACACCAGATTTGAAGGATGCGATTTGTTTTTTGTTTTTTTTTTTGTTTTGTTTTGTTTTGCTTCTTTCTTTCACCATATTCTCTCTCTCACTCGTTCACTCGCTCTCTCCTAGTAACCTGTGGAAGCACCAGAAGCTGCTGTCGGTGGATCTGGACAAAGTAGCTCTGCCAAACGTGAGGCCGTACCGTCCCCAGGTCAGACCTCTCTCTCCGGGGGAGAGTGGGGCCTGGGACATCCCCGGAGGTAAGACCTTTTCAGCACATAAAAAAATTACATTAAGAAGGCATTGGGGTAAATTCCTAACTTTGGGATTCTGTAGATGGCATCACTTTGAGAGCCTTCTTAAAAATTCTCATTAATGCTTTGGTAAAAACATGCGGGTATTGCAGATTGAATTTCCAGCTGGACACCGCTAATGAAAATGCAGAGAAAAGATCTCTTAATTCTGAGATGATAATCTTGATAAATCCTACCAGGCATGATGATGTGTGTATGTAGAGGGTGTATTTCACCGACAGCCAGCATAACAACAATCTTAACTGAATCTAGTTTGATTGGGGTGGGGTAGGGGGTGGATTGGGCTCCGTCTGTTGGTCGCATGCTTTCTGAGCCTCTGCCTGTTTGGAGTAAAACTTGGGGAAATGGTGAATCTTGACTATAGGGACGAACATTTTGGATATAAACAGGATGCTAAGCTTCACGTCCAATATCTGAGTCAAATTTAAAGAAGCTTAAGTAATAAGGCATTTTTACATGATATCCAAGATCCACAAAATGAAAGTGATTGGCCCACCACTGTGCAACCAACACACCAAAAAGTCCCCTGGCTCCAAACAGCAGTGCCACAGACACTGGACAACACACATACAAAAAGACATGTGTTTTAATCATAGAGATGGGGCTGGGGTTTAGTGTTTTTCACACACACGCACACACACACGCACACACACACGCATACACACACACACACGCATACACACACACACTCACACACACACACACACACACACACGTGGTTGTCACATAGCTGAACTAAAATCACACACATTCTTAAAATGCCCCTCAGACACTCCTAATCCATCAGTGTGCTCATGAAAAACGCCTCTACAAACACACCTTACCAAGAATATCACTAAAGTATGAGATCTTTTCTCAGAATTACGAGGAAATTATAAGATATCAGTTAAAAAAAGATTGCTGATTTTCTTTTTCCCCAATGCAAATGTGTTACTAATTACATGGGCATATCAGTGTCACTTCATCATCAATAGCTGGGTTTCCATCCAAATATATCGAAATTTTTGAGCGAATTTTGTCAAAATGCGCAAAAGAAAATGCGAATTTATGCCTGTTTCCATTAGTTTTGTTTTGCGATTATTGAGAGGAGAGTGCGCCGTGAGATGACGTCATAAGATAGCGTCTGTGTGTCGACTGAACAACAGCAAATACTCAGCTGACACTCAACAGCTGATCAGGGACAGATTCCTGCTGAACTTGTCAGCTCTTGGGAGAAGTCTGCTTACTATTTTGGCAGCGCTAACTTCGTACTGAACCATCCTAAATAAGGAATAAGACACTAATAATAATAATAATAATAATAAGACTGTAGCGTAGAAGTTTGACGTGGTATCCGGTCCAGTCATCGTTTATTCGCAAAACCTGTTTCCACAGCAAAAGTCGCATTTTCTTTTATCGATACGCTGAGAAATCCACCCCCTCCAAGCGTAAAAACTTTTTTTGTGAATTTTCAGCCGTTTTTCGAATTTCTGGCGTTTCCATCCAAGGTTTTTTTTTTTCCCGCAATTTCTGAAAATGCGAATAAAAATAGGTGGATGGAAACCCAGCTAGTGTCTCCTCCTTTCATTTGACACCTTAAGTCATCAAAGTAACCACTTATAATAAAGAGAGAGAGAATGTGGAAAAAGCTCAACTTCCCATTAAAAATGCTGACCTCATGCTATACCACCACCAAAGACAAATTCCAATTGATACCAACCATCACAAGTTTTTGAACAACTCCTCCACCCAGACCATCAAGTAAAACAGTGTTCCCTCCCTAAGGGATATCTCATTGGTTTACACGTTAAAATGATCCCTTGCCACATTATGTCCCGCCCCAACATCCTGTTAACAGGAAATACACTAACTCAAGGAAGTAACTGAACCATGCATGCAGTCTTTAAGCATTGTTCTTCAATTTCATAGAATATTGCCAGCACATATTAATACTTAAGAGCCTGACAGATATCCGTGACTCCCCCCTCCCCTGTCTTCTCTCCCCTCAGGGATCATGCCGGGACGCTATAACCAGGAAGTGGGCCAGACCATCCCTGTCTTCGCCTTCCTTGGAGCGATGGTGGTCCTGTCCTTCTTTGTGGTGCAGCTCACCAAGGCCAAGAGCAAACCTAAGCGCAGGAAACCGCGTGTCAAACGGCCCACCTACCTCCAACAGCAGCAGCAGACAACTGGGAAGAACCCCACCGTTTGACTGGGACTGGAACTTGGAAGTACCGCTAGCGCTATCGGTGGGCCCGGGCCTGGTTTATTCCCTTTAAAGAACAGCAGCAGAGGGCTTGGCATGAATTTGAATTGAACAAAGTGTCAGAGCACCTCTAGCTCTTGGGAACCGAGGAGATACTGACAACCCTCTGAAAAGCCAAGCCTGCCACACAACTCTGCTGCAGCTCCTGGTGTCTCCCTGGGATGCTCAACCAGTTTCTCTACTCTTGTCTGTCCTGCAACTCAGTGAGTGAATACGTGTGTGTGTGCGCGTGTGTGTGTGTGTGGACTAATGATCAGCATTAGCCGACGTTACACACATGCTGTAAAACACAGAGCAACACTCTCCCGTCCTGTTCCAGACAGGCGTGTTGCCAATCTCCTCCTCCTCCTCCTCTTCTTAAGAGCTTCTTTCATTCCTCTGACCAAACGGAGTTTCTTCATGACTGAAACGTGCCTGTTGACTTTTGTATTTATTGAATCTGTTCATACCCCTAACGTTACAACATACACTACACACACCAACAGAAACACAGTTTCAGATGCACAGAAAAGCAGGTTGCGCACACCTGTTGACAGAACAACACCACATGCAGATACAACTTGAGGCCTGTTGACTCGTCCATGGACTCTTCCCTGTCATCATGTGTTTTGTATATCCTGCCCATATTTGTTTAAATTTATTGTCTATTGTCTATTCTTTGTGTTTTATATTTTATATAATGAATGAATTCTGGCCAGGCTTTCTGTTGATATTCTCCATCATGATCTCATGATCGGTAAAATAGAATTGCTAGACTTGTTCCAATATATCTCATCAATAAAAAGCATCATCATGGCACTCTGCTTGTTTCTTTGTCCCTCATTATTTTAATTTGAAATTTGTACTGGTTTTAACGTTTGACTTTCAAGTGCTTTTAATTTCAATTAATAGTGTGTTCTGACATTTCTGGAAGACAGAATGGCTAAATTTTGGAAGTAAAATCACTTTCAGCAAGCTCAAACTGGGTCGTTGAGTTTTGACCCGGAGCAACTTAAGCCAAGGATTTCCAACAAGTAAGTCTTAATTCAAGATAGTAATTATTCAGAGGCACTCAAAAGGAATGTTAAGTTAAAATGTCTTCCATAACCCTCCTGTTAGCTTCAGATTTACCAACTCCAGTATCTTAAACCTCCTGAAAAACATTATAATAAAAATTGTTACCCAAGTTCATGTCTTGTTGACTATCTAAATAGCCCCTTACATAAAACATAACCTAGGTTCTTGTGGGAATCAGGTTTTTATGTATATATATAATTCATTGTTTGTTATTGATTCCGTTTCTACTGTACCTAAAAAGGTGGCAAATGAGATGTTTAGCCACACCCTATATATAAAGACAGGTGTGTTTACTGGTGTAGGTCCCCAGGCAGTCTTTTTTATATACTTTTCAATGTAAGAGTTTTCCATTTCTAAAGAAAGCATTTCAACTTCAACTTTTCCATGTTAGTTAACATGGAAATCTCGGACGGTTTAGTCAATATCTATGAACGTGAACAGATCTCAAAAGACCCAAGACTGTAATCTGTAACGTCATCAAGGGACAAAGCCCAGAGCTGCTTCACTTATAACAAAATGTGCCATTTCCTTTTTACGGCAGGTTCTCTTTTTTCAGCCCTGTGTTGCTTGCTCCGTGATTCCCACTTTGTGTTACAGTATGTCTTAGATTTAGAGCAAAGTTACTTCAGCTGCCCTCATGTCCTCTGTGATGGGAGTCTAAAAAAGTACAAAGACATAAAGGGAACTGTCTTGTCCAGGGATTTTCAAACTTCTCATGCTTCAGATCCAAAGTTGTCCTTCATTAAGCTGCAGACCCCATTTGATGTGTTTTTGCCCTGGGGCTCCTGATATGGAAAGGTACTTTTGTACTGGTGTTATGTATTAAATTTAAACAGATTCAAAGTGGTGAAATTAAAACGTGCTCCATTTCACATCCTGGCTGCAGTCATCACACCCTTTAAGACTGGTTAAGTATTGAGCAGATGATAAAATGTACACAAGTGGAAGTTAATGTAAGCTAAATCCTTTTCATTCCACAGGTTACAGATATTAACCAAGTCTGTTTCCTTCAGCAGGGTATTGATCAGGAATAATTGCATTCCATTCTGTGTTGAGATTACAGATAATATGGACTAATTCCATCTCACTGGAGGGTTTAGTATCGGTTATGGGCTGAATTCAGTGATGCAGGCTGATTCCATCAGAGCTGATGTGCGTCGGTGTGCTGGGGTCTGAGCTCTGGCTCTTTATCCGAGCCTAATAGGCCAGATCAGCCTGTGAATCTGTCACCCGTCCTCTCGGATGACGGCCCCACTGGAGAGCTAATCTCCCTCGGAACCTTGGGAAACTGGGAAATGACCTCCGAGCCAGCTAGCTACGCTAACAAGATTTGGGAAAGCCGGTTGTGAGCGGGGGTCACATGCCCTCATTCCCTCCACGGTTCCCAGATGCCAGGACACCCTGCCGGGCCAATCAGGTCGCCTGCTCACATCCTTGTTGGGCAGCTCAGAGAGACCTTGTTCTTCCCTCATCCCACCCCCACCCTGCAGGGTCTACCTCCCCCCTTCACACCCACCCACCCACCAAGCCCTGTTTTATCTGTTGGCATCTGTGGATAGGAAAAATGCCCATATATATGTCCCATTTCTCCATATCTTCCACTTTTCCTCCTGGCCTTCCCATTCCTTTCATCACTGTTCCCATCCTCTACCATATCCCAGATATACCCTCTCCCCAACACACACACACACACACACACACACACACACACAGTCACAATATGTTTTGATGAGCCTGGAATAGGCTACTAAGTGAACAAATATGTGCCTTTGGCAGAAAGAGTCAAAGTCTTCCTTTGACATTTAGGGCTACAACTACAGATTATTTTTTCATTGTGCATTATGTTTTTCAATGCATCTATTAGTCATTTAATCTATAAAACATCTATAAAATCTATAAATAATAATAATAATACTAATGATAATAATAATAATAATAATAATGACACATGCTGTTGGAAAACCCAAGTGGTTCCTGAGTTTGATCATCAGTCAAAAAAGTTTTAATTCGACAATCATATGCATGGAGAAAAGTAAGTAATCCTTGTGAAGCTGGAATCAGCAGCAAAATGTTTGGGGTTTTTACTTGATGAACATCTAAAATGATTAATCATAATCAAAACTGTATATATATATATATATATAGAGAGAGAGAGAGAGAGAGAGAGAGAGAGAGAGAGAGAGAGAGAGAGAGAGAGAGATATTGACACTTTTTTTTGTCATATTAGCTCTCTGAAATGAATTGTCAGTTGTCCTTTTGGCCTCTTTTCATTGTGCAAGTTCCTTCAATGTTTTATCAGTTTCTGAGCTTTTGAACTTCCACACCTGAGACTTTTTCCCCTTGGGCTGACCAAATAAGAGGGCAGACCTTCTCACATGTGCTTATCTGACCTCTCCTATCCACAGTCATCTCATCACTGAAAGGCACCCACCTACAGTACTTTCTGCTTTTATTACTCCTCGCCTCCACTCCCCGGTGGGCGACATGTTTCCATTCAAGAGGCGTTTGAGGGGAGATTAGTGAATTTGGTTTTCCTCACGACTCCCTGCCTGCTTAAAGAAGGGTTACACTGGGTAATTTTAGGCCAGTCAGTCTCCTACAAACCCATTACTGTCTCTGTTACACTGTGAATTTTAAACAATTTGGGCTTGAAACGAAGTGCTGTTTTCTATTATGTGGACAAAATCAAACACTTTTTTTTTTTTTTTGCATTCCATGTCACAAATATGCATTTTGTGCCACAAGGCAACAGTTGGTGCACCCAATTCATCCTCTATCTCACCTGTGCTCATCCCCCTTTTCACCTTGCTACCCTGGCCTGATCGGCTAGTTACATTCTCTCCTCAGCTGCTTCAGATGTTTTACCTTTCCTCCGGCTTTACCACCTTCCCCTTTATGCCAATTAACTTTGTTTGAGCAGGTTAGTCTTTTTGTGGCTCGAAAAGGGAGACTGGGCTAAAAAGGCAACAGCACAATGTGTCATAGAGAGAAAACAATAACTTTTGATATAAGGCATCAAAAGGCAATCACAATGAAAGCTTTAAAAATAGAGGGAACACAGAGGAGAGGAAATAGGGAGAGCGAGATAGAGGAGGAAGCTTATATAAAAAAAAAAAAAAAATTACAAAGCAAGCCGTTTCCCTCCCATCCTCTTCCTTCCAGCCCTAACAGCAGTAAACAGCTCTTTTAATTCCCCTTTTGTCTGTCGCACTCAATATTCTGCAGCTACTGTAGAACAGGACACGGTCTTCCTTGTTGGAACAAATCATGCCGTGCATAAATTCATAGTATACATCATGGTAAATATTGCCAAACTGATGGAAGTCAGATGAAGGTCTTTTAAGGACAAAAAGCACAGCTGAAAATATTGCATTCTTTATTTTGGTGGTTGTTTGCCTCGCCTGGCAGCTTTATTTACCTCCACACCAATGAATGAGCAAACAAATGGAGCCACTTGCAATTGTCCTTGAAGTCTCTGTTCTAAAATCAAGTGGTGAAAATCACTCTTTCTGGGATCCTTGTGTTGGAAAGGCCTCTGTGCAGGATTTTGCACTCCAAATTCTTTACCACTGTCATGTCCTTTTTTTCCCTCAACATGCAGCTATAGTGGGCATGTCTTGTAAGACCCCAGAGCCTTTCACTGGTGGCCTACCCTCATTCACACAGCCACAAAGAGTGGATTTCTTTTTCACCTTTTGTGGAATTCATCTTTTCATCACTGTCGAAAACATAATCAGATTGGTTTCGCCCAGCCAGAAAAGGCATAAAAAGGTCAGCTTGTGGGTCGGTCGCTCAACTGGGCAAGAAATCTGATCTTTTGTACTTGTGTGTAAAAAAAAAAAAAACGCAGCCTACTCCATTCCTAGTCCTTCTCTCAGTGGTTTACACTGGCATTACTGCACGTGATGGCCTGGCCAGCTGGGATACAGGGCATTCTGCAGGGCTCCTGGGTGTCCCCTCTCCCAGTGTGTCCCCTCCTCTCTCCCTGTTGCATTCTTGTTTCGTCAGATTCTCCCTCCTTTACCTTCTGTCACTGTTATTTTCCACATGAAACACTCAAGACAAGCCAGATGGATGTTTCAGCCAAGTTCCCCTTCCCCGTCCCCATCTCAGATACACCTTTCCTCTCTTTTATCCGTCTCCTGCCCTCAAACTCTCCAGCTGCTCTCATCTCTAATTGTTGCCTGCCTCCCTCTCAGCCACATTCCTGCTCCTCACATTCACCTCCCTTCCCACTTACTGGCTCATTGATGTGACAGACTGATTTTAAAATTCTGGGACTGGGAGATGCCTCCACAAATGGTGCCTTCAAGGGTTGTTGGAAATATTTTGACTATGTGTTCAGCGTGTGCAAACTGAGGAAAGGAAACTGTGGGGTACAGGTTCATTGGTGGCTTAGGGTGTTAGAAAATTTTAGACCAAAGAAAATGAGAGAAAAAAATGTATCTAAGGCACTCTCTCTAAACAAATTCATAAATAGAACAAAACAGCTTTGGACTGCCTTCCATGTCTTTTCTGCTTCCTTCTTTTTTCCTATTGACACATTCACAATTTTGAGTCCCACTGTAAAAACTGTATTCAAATTTACAACTGTAAAAACAGTAAAAACAGAAGTACATTGTATTTCTGTTTTTCAACTGATTCAAAGAGGACAAGGCCTGTCACATCCCCCCTCTCTTTATTCATTTCCCCCCTCCTCTTCCTCAGTAGAATTGTCCTCACTGAGATGAATACTTCATCTTCATCACTACAGTCTGAGTCTGCAGAGCTTGCTGGGATCTCCTCTAGCGCTCTTATCCTCTCTGATTCCTTTACTCACCTTTCTTTTGCCGTAAAATGAGCTGATAATATCTGTGCATGATAATATCTAACATATCTAAATTTTCAATTCTAAACATTGGTCACCTTCTACTCCTACATATAATATATAATGACTTATCACATGGTCAACATGTCCTCGACAAGAGTTTTGGTAAATTATAACTCGACTGGATGACTGGGCCAAAAAAAAAAAAAAAAAAAAAAAAAACCTCAGCTAAAGGGATTTTCCGAGCCGCCTCTGAAAGCCTCACCTCCCTCCCTCAGGTCCACCCCTCCCCTCCTGGCTCGGTCCCGGCTCACCTTGCTCACTGAGCCAAGTGGCTGCAAGTAAGCCCGGCAACTCTGCAGCCGACCAGCTGTGTGTGTGTGCGTATGTACGTATGTGTGCGTGTGTGTGTGTTTTCCCCCAGTCCGCCCGCTGAAGCATGGAGGAGCTGGCCAGAGAAAGCATCAGCCTGCTGGCCTCGGCCTCGGCCAAGCCGCCGCTGGACGTGGCCGGGCCCCGGCTCGGCTCCATGGGGGCCATTTTCATCATGCTCAAGTCCGCCCTGGGCGCCGGACTCCTCAACTTCCCCTGGGCCTTCGACAAAGCCGGGGGCATCCGCAGCGCCGTCACCGTGGAGCTGGTGGGCTTTGAGAAATCTGTATTTATTTAAAGATCAAGATAAGATTGGTGAGACGTGTCTACTTCTGGAGGATGGCTTCTCTCTGCATTGCTGGGTTCTGCCTTTTTAATTTTTTTTTCCTACAAGTTGGTGCCTCCAACTTGCTTTAGATTTTCTAAGTTAAAGATTGAAGTTCAGAGGTAGATATGTCTAATTATTCCCACGATTCTGATGGGAAGTGTGTTGGAGTGGTGCATGCAGCATATCTGCAGAGGGGTGAAGCCAATTGGATCCCTCAGAGAGATCAAATAAGGAGATTGTGATCTGTTCCACCTGATAGGAGTGGCAGTGTGAGACTTGACCCCAGCACCTTCTAGATTAACTTCTTCCCTTATCTGTGTGGCTTTCTGCTCCCCCAGTTCACCACTGCAAACCGGGACATTTCTCCTCTCGGGCCCTGCCAGGCTTTTTCCTCATCTGCTTCACTTTTCCACTTTACCCTCTTCTTCTCTCTCCTTCTTCTCTCTCTCTTTCTTTTTGTAAATTTCTAAGCACTGTAAAAGCTAGTCCCATCCGCCTTAACAGCAGCCTCCCACCGGTGCATTTGAGTCCTGCTTGTTTTAGCTGTGTGTAATTGAAATAAAGGGGCTCCCAGGCTCCACATGAATATCTATGTAGATGTGCCCCGTTTGATAAAAGGGAGATATCACTTTCTGCTGTGCGGAGATAAAGCCCTCCTTCAGTGACAGTCCACACTAATACTGAAATGAATCCTGATTGTTTTTTTTTTTTTCCTTGTTTTTTTCCCCCTGAGAAAGCCTTGCAACCCTCTGGAGGAAACCTAAAGGTCCTTTTCCCCTTTGGTCTTGTGTAACTCACAGGACCAAACATCCATGCCAGCAATACATGGGGGAAAAATCTAAAGACAGAAATCCTTAATTTTTCAACTGTTCTTGTCATTACTTGCGTTCCACCTGCTGCAGCGAACTTGTTCTCTAACTTCCCACCCTGCCCTTTTGAGCAAACGAATAGAGGAGTGCTTAGGACCACTACAGGTGTCAGACACTGGGATTTTTTCCCCTCCTGTTCCCCTGTATGTGGAAGCTCAGTGAACAGTGTCATGGTGTACATGTGACACCCCGTCCAGGCGACGGGATTGTCACATTGTGTCATATCCTGTGTGTTGTGGTGGTTTCAGTGGCCTGGTAGTAAAGCAAATACACTGGAATCAGCTGGGATGTCCTGAAATGGCTAATTTGGTGGCTAATTTCTTTCTAATCATTCATAATCTTCATCATTCAATCATACATTTCCTTTCTGCTCATACCTAATTTGTTTTACAGTAGGGATGTCACAAGAATTGATACTCGGTTACCAATTCAGTACCAAAATTTTGAAATTCTTGATACTTTACTCTGTAACCCAGTTGTAATCGAGCCAACGTACTAAAATGCTTAACGCTGAAAATTTCTGTTATGTTTCTAGACCTATAAATCTAGATGAGCACATAATCTCACTGTAGTATTTACTGTTACAGCAGGGCATGTAATGCAGTCCTTCCAGCCTGAAATGAGTATTTTCTTGGTCTCTCTGCTTGGTCTTCTTGGTCTCTCTGCTCTCGGCTGATGTTGCATTTGGAACTTGGTGTTCTTATTCTAATAACTTGTCTAAAATACATCATTTCTCTTTATTAATTTTTCAGTGTAGTTTTTAAATAAAGGAGTGTGTGCTGAATGGGATTTAAGTTTTTTGGGAACTGTGGAAATTCCCTGGCATTGGTGTCGACTACCAAAATTGTGGCTTTGTGACATCCCTCGTATACGGCCATAGAGCGATATCATATCTGCCTAAAAACCAAGCTGAGTTAGCAAGCTGATAATGCTGAACACCAAAGTCTGATACCAAAAGAAATTGAAGTGATGTATCACATTTAACCTGTTCTTAATATTGGTGTAAAACAAATTTAAAGAGTAGAATGTTTGCATTGTGGCCCCCCTCCTCCTCCTTCCTCCCTTGCCTCTCCAAAACCAATCCTAACAGATGGAGTCTCTACTTTGTATTGTTCAATATTCAAAGATTAATACTTCAAAGCTTTTGTACTTGATGCGATGAAAAGTGATTCTGGTGCATCTCTGCATGTGCCGCCAAACTTTTAGCTCGCCCCGGAGAACAACGCTGACATGATTTTTTCCTCCTGTAATCTCCTCAGATTGTGTTGGACAGTGTAATTGGGGCTAAATGAGGTCAAAAACTTGATTTGACCGTTTTTTTTCTCCTTACTTCCCCGATTAGGACACTTCTCCCCATTAGCCTGCAGTGATCCTAAATACTTGGCTGTGTTTTGACTGGACAGTAACTGGGCAGCTTAACTGGATCATGCTGCTGTGGTTTGCATCCAGTCTGTCATTCTTTACCTTCTCTCTGCTCTGTCGTTTCCCCTTGGATCTCCTATAGAGCTCATTTTCAGCTCCTGAATTGCTCGTATGTGTATGTTGAAGTACTAATCCGAGACCCTATGACTATTCTTTGGAGATCAGCAATTCTGAAGGATGCTTTTCTGCTCCCCTCTTTTTTTTTTCCTTCTCCCTTTCTTGTACTAGAAGGCATTCCTCTTGTTTATCGCCTATGGGAATGTCAACAATTTCTCTTCCTCACCTCTGTGGAGTTCATCAACTCTCACTGCTCCTCATTAGCATGCAGACCCAGAGGAGACCCACAACACAACGGATGTTTTATTTATTTATTTATTTATTTTTGTACTCGAGCTATTTGTGTCAGCAGGGGTGTTGATCGGGGAAGGTGACATTAATCCCCCTATCATGCTGTTAGCAGGGACAGAAAGGGAATCTCCTGGGATTCTGTAGGAGCTGAGCTGCAACTAACGATTGTGTTTGTTATCATTTAATCTGTGGATTATTTTCTTGATTCGTCGATGAGTTGTTTGGTCCATAAAATGCAAGAAAATGGTGAAAAATGTTCAATTTCCCACAGCCCAAGGTGACGTCCTCAACCCAGAGATATTTAGTTTACTGTCACTGTGAACGAAAGAAAAGAAGCTGGAATTAGGGAATTTTGAAAGTTTCTTAATAAAAATGACTAAAAATAATTAATCGATTATCAAAATAGTTAGCAATTAATTGAATAGTTGGCAGCTAATCAATTATTTGACCAGTGGTTGCAGCTCTATTTGGTAGAAAGATATGAAACCAGAACACAGTGACAATGCATTGAGATCATCCCTGTGGTGACCGTTTTGTCACACTGGCAAGAAATAAAAATATTAGAAAGCGGTGTCATTTTAAGGTTGCGGCAGCGCTGTCAACCACGTCAACCCACCCAGCGCCCCTCGATTTGTTTTGGCTGATCTCTGTCCCCCCCCGTGTCCGTCCAGGTCTCCCTGGTCTTCCTGGTCAGTGGTCTGATCATCCTGGGCTACTCCTCGTCCATCAGCGGCCAGTGCACCTACCAGGCGGTGGTGAAGCAGGTGTGCGGCCCCGCCATTGGCCAGCTCTGCGAGGTCTGCTTCGTCTTCAACCTCTTCATGATCTCCGTGGCTTTTCTGGTCATAGTTGATGACCAGCTGGAGAAACGTGAGTTGGGGAGTCCGTTAAATGTGGCTGGGCTGGTGGGTCGGTGGATTTTAGTGGAGGTGTAGTCCTGTTTTTGACCCCTGTTTATGTTGGATATATGTCTAACCACACATTCGGAAACACTCCATTCATCTTTGTCCATTTTGCTTCATCCAGCTGTAAAATCCGATTTCCTTCCTCTTTGAAAATACAGACGCACAGAACAAGGCAGCTTTTATTGCCAGTGAATTAGATTTGTTTTCTTCTCACACACCCACTAATGCTCCTCCCCCTCCCTGCCTCCTATATAGTTTGTGGCAGGCAGCTCCTCCCTCCCATGGTGCACCTGTGCAGAGTTGGGGGGAGGGAGGGGCTGAGTGGACTCTGCTGCTGCAGGTCAGAGAAATAAAACGAAAACCCAGAGGGGATGAGAGGGTGCGTTGTGTGCTTTCTGATTGGTCCAAGAGCCAGAATTTGATTCGTTAGTTGATGGTAATTATTCCTTAAGTTGAGATCACTGGTTCTCCTAAAAGTAGTCCAGGGACCCCCAGGGGTTCTTGAGGGTCTTCCAGGGGGTCCTCGGCAAAATGAGGAATAGGAATAATAACTCTAATTATTAGCATCGGTAGAAAAAGCTGGACATTTTGATGTATAATGATGTTGAAAACGTGGGAACAAAGACACCCAAGTGCTTGTAGAGCAAGATGTTTCTGTGGGGATCTGCAAGCAAAATCTGTGAACATGATGTCACTGGCTTTTGAGGGTTGTAGTGTTGAAAGTAGAGGTTGGATTGCTAATAGCAAAAAAACAGGACAACTTGGTCGTGAATGTTGAAAACTGGGACATTTTAGGGTGTTACAGATATTTGTCAGGACTTGGGACGTCCAGCTTGAAACCAGTTCTCCTGTTCACGACATGAAAAACCACATGAATTCTGACGGTTCAGACCGCGACCACATGGCCACAGATGTATCAGATTTATTTCGAAATGAGAAACCAAATTTCTTACTTTGAGACACAAAGCCTGACTTGAATGTCCAAAACAACAAGTAGTCCCACCATCCCCTTGGTTTCCTTGTGACTGTATTTGTGTCCCCGCATGGCCGCTGTGTGTCTTGGAAGTGTGTGGCTCGCTGTACGAGCTGGTCAGTGGCTTGCCGGATTCGGAGATGCCATATCACTGGTACACAGACCATCGCTTCGCCCTGCTGCTCCTGTGTGTCCTGCTCATCCTGCCGCTGTCCATCCCCAAAGAGATCAGCATTCAGAAATACATCAGGTCAGCTGTACGCACACACACACACACACACACACACACACACACACACACACGCACGCACGCACGCAGGTGTCACATGTCATATGGACACATGTACACATTAATTTAGCAGTCTGCCATACACACTCTAGGTTTCATACAGGGGTGAATAATTTGGGATATTTTATTTGTTTTTATTTTTATATAATTTTCAAATTTTATTTCAGTGTAGTTTCAGGGTGGTTTGATCGTTGTTTATTTTATTTATTCTTTTTTTTTTTTTTTTTTTAATTTCCATAAAATATCCATATTGGCCTTAAATCAAGATTTCTGACATGCTGATATGTTCAAAATGTGCCCTGGCTGTGGCTGTGGTCAGCGTTGTCTCAGGCAGAGCATCATCCAAGCCTGTTTCAGTAGCATGAATCATCAGTTTTGTTTTAAAGAAAATGTTGCATAAAAATAAATTTGGCATGCTTTACACCTAAGTTGGAGTCATTTTCTTATTTTGCCACGTGGAATGTGCACATTTTGAAAAGTGTTGTATTTTACGTATGTCTGCACCTGCCAGTGGGCCTTCACAATAAGAGCAGGCATAATAAAATGTCCATTCCACTGCAGGAGACTTGATGTTCTCTGCAGTTAGGTAGAAGAAATATGTGCATATATCGGCATCGGCATCAGCATCGACCAAAAGAGTTGGAAAATATCAGCATATCTGATATTGGCAAAAACTCCAATATCGTGCATCCTTAATGATTAGGTGTGTTTCAACCAAAAATTCATATTCAAAAATCAAGGGATTTTGATTGTATGTTGTGAAATCTTAAGTACCCCTGTATGATTTGCAAAATGGTTTCTTGCAATGTAAAATGTGGGTAAATTGTAGTAGACAGGCCAAACATTCAAAATCACTGGTGTGGTCTTTTAGCACCTAGTTTTTGTCTTAGTTGTAGGTCACAATAATCGTCTTGACTCAGACATGCGTGCCTTTATATTTATACAAGTCTCACACATGCATATATCTGGAAACTGACTGGACAGTGAGTAGACAGGTGCTGAAAAAGAACTGAACTCGCTCAACTAATCTTCCACACACGTTCACTGCAGCACAACTAATATGTCAGTGTTTGGTTAATCTTTGTGTTTTATCAACCTCTTTCCTCAGTGTGCTTGGCACTCTGGCAGCGACCTACCTGACGGTGGCCATCATCATTAAATACCACACCATGCCTTTACTGCAGGCTCGCGTCACCCCCCTCTACAGCAGCGGGCAAGTGTCTGTGTGTGTGTGTGTGTGTGTGTGTGTGTGTGTCTGTGTGCGTGTGTTAGGACAAATGATGGCATCCAGGGCACGAAACAAACTATTTGCTCCACTGGCTGCTGTGGCTGGTGAATTCAGAATCAGTCTCAGGAGCAGAAGTGGCTGTCTGAAGACAAATCAGCTTCCTGCAGGGGCGAGTAGAGTTGGCAGACTTAAGCTTTTCTCACACAGGTTGTGTTGTTACCTCAGTATGAGATCAGAGTCTCAGACGGGGTCACATTGTCATGATTATTTGAATATCAGTACAAGTAAGGGGACGACAGAAATCTTTTTACAAATAGGCCACTCAGAAGTATCCCACAATTTATTTTCAGTATTGTTTTGCATATTTATCACATTAGATGGTGCTTTCAGCCCTTTTAGGACTTAGGGTTAACATGCAGTAGCAAACCAGGAAGATACAGTTTTGTTTTGGTTTTTTTTAGGTCATGAAAATGTATGCAAGGCTGATGGGGCAAAAATTGTTTTGTTAAATACTTGTTTCCACTGCTATTTATTACTTCTTAACCCTGATTCCAGTGGCCGCAGCCAACATACTGTCTTGCAAAGCTGTAGAGGGCTTAGTTTAAAACTAGAGTGAAGAGTGAAGGCAACATTATGCTAAATTTTGGTGAGGGAAAAGCTGGCATGGCTATTTTCACAGTCCTTTGACCTCTGACCCCTCCTACCATGCAGTTTGCGGCACAAACCATGGTTTTAGCATGCAAATGTGTTATTTTTACCTATTTTAAAATGGTGCATTTGTGCATATTATGAACAGTGTTGGAGCTGCATAAATTGGGTTTGACTGGAAAGCTGAGGCTCTTGAGGAGTCAATGAGCCACATTTGATTCATGTGTGCTGATGTTGGCCCCGATAGCTGCCATTCATTGTAGTGTAGTTTTTTCAAACTTGGCGTCGCTGTATAAAATGACCTACAGTGACCTCTAGGATAATCACAGCCTCATGAAACTGTACAGCCACAAACAAGAGACCTGGGGCATTCAGAGGATGTCTGGTTTTCCATGTATATTAACAAATTAATAAAGGAAAGTGTCTGGGTAAGTTCCAGAACACAGCGCTCGCCATCCAATGCAATTCTTACATTGGACATTTGCAATTCTTGCAAATGTCCAATGTTTTTGATACCAAATCAAAGAATGGCTGTTTTTATGGTGTTCGTCAAGGTCTTGGTGTCCTAATATGGTATTTTGGGGGCATTTTTGACCATTTTAGTGATTTCATTATTGCATTACAATTTAACATGCTCCGAAATATGTGTGAGTCCTTATGTGAGCAACTCATACAGTTTTCATGCAGTTTTTACACTGTGTTTAAGAGGTATTTTTTTGTACTTTGTTAGGATGTAACAAATAGCTGTGTTGAAGTATTTTGCAAGATAGTTTTGGTGCCATTGTCCTTCCACTGAAAACGCTCCGACTTATGCTCCAAATAATTGAAAGTCATGGAGGAGTCGTTGAATTTTAAATCTGGAATACAATGGGACTATGTGGGCTAAGAAGGTTGCTGCAGCATTAGCTGACTGTCATGCTATTATATGGTTTAGGTCACCGACCTGCCAAAGACTGAAAATTGAAAGAATTAATCACTAAATAAATGGTAAACAGCAGGGTGTTATGCTGGGTGTGTATGTGTTGTTGGTGGGGGGAAACGGGCCTGTAAAATGCCCTCTATTTTTATGACATTTTATAAAATGTTTTGTATTATTTCAACAGTTTTACCCTGTAGGCCATGTCTTCACTTTAGTAAATATACTTTGTAACTTGAACAAGTCGATATTTTGAGGTTGTTTCCAGCAAGACTGGCTGTCAGGAGTCTCATCCATAAATCTGCTTTGAATCCAGGCCACCAGGACGACCAAACTAGATCAGAGCCTCCTGTTGTGGACTTTGTTCTGCTTTTCGTTCACTCCCATCCTTAAAAACCACCGTCAGTGTCATGATGCTCTGTCTGGCCCACTGACTCCTCTCCCTTGCTCTTGTCAGCTGTTGGCACCTTTGATTGACAGATGAACTCTATAGTGAAGTGTCTTTAAATGTCATGGCATTAGAAAGTGAGCCCTAATATTTTTTTTTTTTCTATTTTTTGACATTTGTGAACTCAACCAAAGTGACGTGTTCTCCTGCCGTGTGTGTGTGTGTGTGTGTGTGTGTGTGTGTAGGATCAGCTCTTGGGCTTCCATGTTCAGCGTCATCCCAACCATCTGCTTCGGTTTCCAAGTGAGTGGATGTTCAGTGAAGACTATTTCAGACATGTGTAATGCAACATGGTGGCTGCAGGCTGTGTGTGTGTGTGTGTGTGTGTGTGCACCTATGAATTTTAGGGAGTGGGAAATATCTCTGTTACAAATGTGAGACTGTAAGTGCATGCATGCAAGTATATGTTATTGTCTGCTGTGCCAATCTTGTTGTCTAAAGTGATGTTGATATTTGCCTACATTTGATGTTACTGACTCTGTTGTATCAAGCTTACTTACTGCTGAATTCGGTCAGTAATAGATGATTGATTTAATATTAAAGGACCAATTCCCTCAAAATAGGGGAAAAATATTTTCCTTTTACCTCTCATACAGTCTAACCATCCACATAGTTTCTGTTTGACTTGGCGAGGTTTCCAGTCGGTCTGCAATTGTTCCCGTCTCCCATCTTCCCAGTACAATGGGTCTGGATGGCTGTTCTTTTGTGGAGCTCAAACCATCAGCTGTGAAAAACTCAGCAGCAACAGCTCTTTCCAAAAACCCGTAAACCACCATACAGATCAGGACTTCCAGGACATATCCAGTTCATTTTTATTTATTTATTTATTTTTTGTTATGTCTGCAGCAAAAAATGAATAGGGTTTCTGGATCATGTTTGCCGATAATCTTGTTTAAATATGTTAAACCATGAGGTGGATCTTTTACATGTGTTATCAACTTATTAATAAAATTAAATAAAATAAAAAAAATGCTATCAAACTCGGACCAGAAAATGTTTCGAGATGTTAATGTCAATTTTGACAGTGCTGAGATAACTAATGCTGACAGTTTATTTCAGTTTAAAACTTGCTCTACACCACGACAACAAATAACAACATCCATGTTAAATCCAAAGATATTAAAGCAGTCAGCACTGGCTTTGGGCTAAGTTGAAGCAGTGATTTTGTGCGTTCTCTTGGTCTTCTGACAAGGTGATGGAACTGGCTCCGAATAACTTGGGTCTGTGGCACAGATACCTGCCTTCTGTTGATGAGATCTACTTCCTGCCAAAGAGCCGTAGCAAACTGTACCTGCCCACCCCCCAACTAGTACAAATTAGAGGCAGTCAGATTCACTATAGTATTATTATACAGCAGTTGGTTCTCATAGTCTGAGTGGTCTGTACATTTCAAATGAAATGATTCACCAAGTTAACACATGGCACATGGTGGTTTGATGTCTGCACAGACATTTGACATGCAGAGTCCATATTCTGAATCCATTCTTGGCCAAGTATTTCAGCACCTTTCTGTGTTGTGAACTGTGGTGGCCACTGAAATGATGCTGGGAGAGCTTTGTCAATAATCTGCAGGACCCTGGCTTTCTCAAGAGAGTTTAAGTGAGCGCAAGTGGAGTGTAAAGGTCAGCTGGCTGGCACAGCCTGGGGCTGCTATGCTCCATGGGAGCCCAGCAGCCTGAGCGTTTAATGTTTAATAGCAGGGCAGAGCGGAGGAAAAGATTACTCCGTCAGTCTAAAACAGGACAGAGTGATGTGTAACTTACCAAGTTGCCAGGGTAACCCCTGAAGGATTGTAGCAAGATCTAATAAAAGGAGGGGAAAATGAGACTGGATTGATGCATGTCCACCCCCGACCCCTCCCTTCCCCTCACACACACACACTCCCTCCCTTGGGCTGAGTGATTGCAGTGCAAAGGGCTGAAAGGCGAACTGATGAGATCCTGAGAGGAGCAGAGGAGGGAAGGCAGGGAGGAGAAACAAGATTGAAAACTGTGCGATGGCAGCTGGGATGGGGTCGGGGACGACGACTCTGTACTCTGACCTCCACGACGGTTTAAGTGGCTCTGTTGTGCTGCTTTGGGCCCATAGCCTTCATTTCATTCCCTGTTTGATCTCAGTTCATCATAACGTCGAAACATCAGAGTGAATCAGACATGGACCATTGATTGCTTGCCTTGTACCTGAGCTGCAAACAGACAAGGGAAGTGGCACAGCTCCCTGATGTTTATGGTGCACTTTATCCTTCATGTTCTCTCTCCTTGTACTGTATGGAGGTTTGTTTCAGTGCAAAGAAGAATGCATCTGAATCTCTCATCTCATTTCATAGCATTTTGAGGATTGTCTACTTCATTGCTTCTTAAAGGACCTTACTTTCCTCACTTAACTGCCATTCATGTTCAAAAAATGTGGAAAACGTGCTCTGTGAAACTTGAAAGTTGCTATTCATAGGTTCCAAAATTCCACCTTGTTAATACTAGGCCTACACGTATGTTTGCTAAAATTGTTGCTTAACTCTATTATAATCACTTCAAATTCACCCATTACAGTTTTTCTCGATTGCTAAGACACATTTCTCAAAAGTTGCTCTCCTTTTCTCTAAACTGTGAACACAAAACCCAATTTTCAAGCTACATTCACAAAACCTCAGACTCCTTTTGCAAAACCAAACTTTCACCTCAAAACAGTTCAATCTGTGCTCAAAACTGAACTGTGTTGTCAAATTGTGCCCCGAGTCAATCAAAATTAAAAACACTACTGAGCAGTCACTAAACACTACATAGAAAAATAGAAAACACAATGCTCATGACATGAAGCTGTAGAAATAAATGTTTATTGTTCACTGTAGGCTAAATGCATGTTGCAAAACAAAAAACCTGTGCATTTAGCACTTGTACATAGTAAAAAAAAAAAAAAAAAAAAGTACAAAAAACATAAATCTTGTAAATTTAGCACTTGTATACAGTAAGCCTACATAAAAATAAAGTACAAAAATATACAAATGAGAAGTGCATTACTCAGCCACAGCATCATTTCTCCGTACTGGGTCGACCTCCTCGACCTCCTCTCACTCAAACTCCTCCTCTCAGATTTCTGTCCATTGTAGTGCCTCACACAGCAGTGCTCTCTGAACTGGCTGATATATGTTCCCTCACATCATGAGCCACAAGTGTGATCAATTTTGAGTTGTTGTGTTCAACCAGTGACACCAGTGCTTTACTTGTGTTTGACTTTTGCTCCCTGTGCTCACAGTTATGCAACATAAGTGCATCACAGTGAGAAAATGTGTATAAACTTGTCAAAGAAGTGCAACATGTGTTTTAGTGGCTGAGAATATGTCTGCAAGTTGTGTCTAACTCTGCGAAAAGTGCTTAAGGTTCTGCCTTATGGGTTATGGGTTCAGAGCACTGTGAATTTGGTTCAGACAAGAGGCTTTAGTGTTTTAGCAATTGAGAAATACTGTAATACTAGAACGGTTCTTCAATTCAGGTATTAGAATCGGTATCTGGAAGGAAAAAATGGTGTTGGAATATCTCTAATTAATTCTAAATGTGTTCTGCAATCAAAACTGGAAGAGGTTTTTGGTTCAGAGCCCAAGTGAATATCCACAGTTGACTTAAAGTTGCCCCACAGAAAAAGGAAACAAACTCCTTGCATGTGATCTACAAACAGTGGAAGCTCTTGCTGTTCAGTCCGACATATATCTGAACTTAGCCGCCCCCCCCAGCTCAGCCACTTCAGGTCTTATCGGAGCACTCGGGTGTTGACAAGTCAGCCACATTTCATTCCACAGCAGAGGGGGAACTGATGTATGAAATGAGCCGCTGTAGCGATAGGTTGGGTACTCACAGGCTTTGACGGCACATGGTTGAGAACCACTGATCTGGTTTAATGTCTTGCCTGTATGTGTTCCAGTGCCACGAGGCGTCCATTGCCATTTACAGCAGCATGGAGAACCAGCGGCTCTCCCACTGGGTCGTCATCTCTGTGGTCTCCATGATCTTCTGCCTCATCATCTACTCCCTCACCGGTCAGAATTGTATCTCCTTCTCTCTTCCACCACCGTCTGCACACTCAGATCTCTATGAGTCCCAGCAGGAATGCCAGAGAGAGAAATTAAAAAGGTCAAAAGAGTTTTGGTGATGTAGAAGTCAGCTTTAGATGTTTGATGGAGAGGTCTGAGGACAGGTGAGATGAGAAGAGCATGTTGTGGATATAATGAAGTGGACCCTGGGGGGAAAAAAGAGATTTCTTGACCTAAGCTCTCACTGGTCAATATTTCCTCCTCACCTCCAGAACGGAGCATCATGATTTGACTTTTGAGCAAAAGGAAAGGAATGTCCGTTTATTTTGATGCTCCTGTGATGTTTCATTTGGTGAGCTACATTGTGGGCCAGAATTTGACTACAAGAGAGAAATGAGGAAAAAAAAAAAACAGTAAAATGGTTGGGTCTAGCAACTTGGTATTGTTTTTTTTTTTTTTTTTTTTTTATAAGAGCACAAAAGCTTATAGTTTCATGTTTATTAAAAAGTTCTGAAATTGCCGAGTGTGGGTGTAAATGGCACTCATTGAAAAATGTACAAAATTTAAAGGTTTAAAGGATTAGTTTGGGTTTCTTTGTCTTAATGACTATACATGATTAAATTTATAAACTATTACTGTGACTTTAATCATTCAGTTTTAGCGTCACTGTACAAAATCTATAACAGATGATTAATAAAAATACAGAAGAATGTTTGCTGACCATGTAGCTGTCAGTGAAGTACAAGCTGGTGTCATGTGTCTGTCTCTGTTGCAGGAGTTTATGGTTACCTGACGTTTGGCAAGAACGTGAAGCCTGACATTTTGATGTCGTACACCGGTGACGACATTCTGATGCTCGTCGCTCGGCTGCTGTTTGGAGTCTCTATCATCACCATCTATCCCATCATCCTCCTGCTGGGCAGGTTAGGCACATTTAAGGAGACAATAATTTATAACTCAACTGACTCTTAGTAAAGGATTTTTTTTTTTTAAGTCCTTGCCAGCTAGGGCTGAGTGATAAGTGTCTTACATTAGAATTGTGTCATGATGATATTGTGACAGACTACTATGGTGTCCAAGATGACGATAATGCAAAATTTATTCAAAAAGTGACACATTGAGGTTTTGTAGGGAAATTATTTGAAAATTTCAGTTCTATGAACTAAACACTGAACATTAATTTTGATTATTTAACATGATCCTGCATATGTTAGTCCTGTTGTGACTTAGTTAAACCAATAATTAATTTAAAATCCGCCATGAACTAACTGATGCAAATATACAAGGATACAAGGAAGTTTATTGGTCATTATACAACAGGTTGTATAATGAAATTAAAATGTGGTTCCCTCTTGATTGATTAATTGATTGTATAAAAAATAAAATTATTAAACATGGAGGAATTCAGATTCAGAAGCTGCTCTGTAGTCTGGTGGTACGGCAGTGGATACTTCTGTATCTTTTGCCTGAAGGCAGCAGGACAGGCTGTGGCTGGGGTGGCTGTTGTCTTTTAGGATCCTTTTGGCTCTGCGCAGGCACCTCACCTGGTAAATGTGTTCAATTATGTATGTAAATGTATATGATAATTTTTTTAAAAAAAATCATATGATATTGGACTGTCAACATTGGACTTTCTGTTGTTTGCCACCTGTATTGATGCACTTCGAGAGCAAGTGAAATGAAGTTAAATATTGTACTGTATTTACAACTAGGAGACTGACAGTTTTGTATGTACAATAAATGTGACATAAAGTTCATTATTGAAATTAAAAAGTGTGCAAGCGGATATAAATCCGCTTTGGAAAGCTGAATTCCCTCTGACAGGGTTAGAGTTGGTTTGTTACACTGACCAGCCTACTCAGACACCTGATTGCTCCACATCAGGTCAGTGATCCAGGACCCCCTGTTGAGCTGGCGGCGGCGGTGGGACGGCCTGCTGACGGAGGAGTTTGAGTGCCGCAGCCGCTACGTGCTGACAGTCCTGTGGGTAACAGTGACGCTGCTCATCACCATGTTTGTGCCAGACATCAGCAAGGTCATCAGTGTCATTGGAGGCATCAGTGCCTTCTTCATCTTTATCTTCCCAGGTAAAAGGAATACACACACAAGCACACACAGACACACACTCTAACATGTATGAAACACACACTGTATATATTCTATCTAAGTTCAACTTCTATCCCTTGAATCCTGTACAGGGCTGTGTCTGATCTTTGCCATGCAGTCTGAGCCAGTATCCTGTAAGACCAGGTGAGACTGCAGTTTAGTTTTCTTACATGAATATAAGTATTTATGTAAATATAGGCACGACTTAAATCCAAAGAAATACTTAGATGCCAAAGAAATGAATATACTTGGAAGACTGAAACTCAAATGCTTGAGTAAAAAGAAAAAAATATATAAATGTTTTGCTTTTGTCAGCATATCCACCCTTGGAGCAACCTTGAGCATGTGCAGATTTCTTTCTGATAGCAGTTAGATGTGTATGTATTTGGAAAGTAACACAGTATTTATAATTTTGCCCTTGTACACCACCAACAGTGGATTTGAAATGGAGTAACCAAGATTTGATTGAAGCGCAGACTTTCAGCTTTAATTTTAGGGGTTGAACTAAAATATGGCATTAACCTTTTAGGAATTACAGCCAGTTTTATACATTGTTACTCCCTTTTCAGTGGCTCAAAAGTCATTGGACAAACTATACATAATATACATAACTGTAATTTTTATGGTTATATTGAGTATTTGGAGGTAAATCCTTTGCAGTCCGTGACTGCCTGAAGTCTGGAGCCCATGGACAACATCACCAAATTCTGAGTTTCCTCCCTTGAGATGCTCTGTCAAGCCTTTACTGCAGCTCCTTCAGTTGCTGCTTGTTTGTGGGTCTTTCGGCCATCAGTTTGGTCTCAGCAGGTGAAAAGCAGATCAGCTGGGTTGAGGTATGCGGACTGACTTGGCCATTGAAGAATATTCCACTTCTTTGCTTTCGCAGTGTATTTTGGGTCACTGTCCATCTGCACTGTGAAGTGCCGTCCTGTCAGTTTTGTGGCATTTGGCTGAATCTGAGCAGATAGAACAGCCCTATAAACATCAGAATTCATCCTGCTACTTCCATCAGCAGTCACATCATCAACAAACACCAGTGACCCACTTCCACTGGCAGTCATACATGCTCATGCCATAACACTGCCTCCACCATGCTGGACAGATGATGTGCTCTGCTTTGGGTCATGAGCTGTTCCTTTCATTTGCCACATTTTTTTCTTCTCATCATTCTGGTGCAAGTTCATCTTTGTAAAGTTGTTGCTATCTGTCTGATAGATTTTATTTTGCTTTTTGAGCCTAACGATGGCCTCCTTCACCTGCATAGACATCACTTTGGATTGCACTTCCACTGTAGAGGGGTCTGATAAACAGAGACTAAGTGCAAAAGCAAACACTTGGAATGATCTCCAGACCTTTTATTTTCTTCATTTGTCCTGGAATAATGAGGGAAAAGGCCACACCTGGCCATGAAACTGCTTTTTAGTCAAGTGTCCAATTACTGTTGAGCCTCTGAAAATGGGGTGGGATGCCATATTTTTGTTTGCTTGTATATACACACACACACACACACACATATATATATATAGATATCTATATCTATAGATATAGATATCTATCTATCTATCTATCTATCTATCTATCTATCTCTCTCTCTCTCTCTCTCTCTCTCTATATATATATATATATATATATATAGATAGATAGATAGATAGATAGATATACACATTCTTTATATACATACATTGTTTTTAAACTTGGGTCAGGTACCTTTTTTGGGTGTACTTATAATCATCATCATGTCACCCAAACAATGACAGCTCAGGTGATAACTTGAGATGCCACTGGTTGATTTTGGTGAAACATTTGAAAAATTATATTAACTAGCCTAATGGGTGCAATATAATTAAAGGGGAAAAAAATTAACTTTGGAATACCATACCTACTGTTTCATGGGTCCAGCTTTGATGAGACTTGGAGGGATGATACATCTCATAAATGCAGTCTTTTTTTTTTTTTTTTTTTTTAAGTGCACTAATTGACCTTTTATCACAGGTGGCCCATCAAGCCAAACATTTTTAACTCCAAATGCAATATCTCAGAAACCACTGGTGCAGTTAATTTGAAGGGATGATGCTTCAAATGTTTGAAATATTCCACTGATTGGTCTTGTGAGGGCGGCATAATTCAGTGTCAAAATTTAGGAACTTTGACAAGTTGTAACTGCTACACCAGCGGTCTGATTTAGGTTAAATCTGGACGGGCAATGCGTTGGCCCAAGGGGAGACTGCATCATTTGTTGTGAGCGACGCCATGCTTCATCAGTAATTTTGTGTTGTGACTATGTTCCTCTCCTCTCCAGAATCACCCTCACTGTTTGGGGCGTGGTGACTCTGATCTGCGGAGCCTTCATCTTCGGCCAGAGCACCACCATCGCCGTCATGCAGCTCCTTGGAAAAATCTGACCCCTCCAACCCCATTCTTTTTGCCTTCCTAAAATTCTACCACCGCTGACCTGGGCATCTTGTTTTCTTGGAGATGGTGGTAACTAACTATACCCTCCCCCCTACCCACCGTGGTGCATTATGGACTCACTTCAGCACAATTGAGTGGCCCTTTTTATCTTGCAGCTGTGACTGGTCTCTTACATTGGATGGAACACCCTAAACGTCCGTCCTTCCTTCAGTATTGATCTGTGTGTCACTTTTATGATCGTTGGATAGTTATAGGATAGTGGATAGGGCAAGTTTTAAATGTCCCCAGTGTTAATTCTTTTATTATTTCTGTAGACACAATTTGGGTTAGTTTGCTCATTATGTTAGTACGCACAATATTAAATTGGAAGTATTCTGGTGTAACTTTTGAAGAGAAGCTACAAAGTTCAACCTACATGATACATTTCCTCAAGAAATCCTTTACAATAAAGTCAGGTTTGTTGGCTACCAACACCTAAGGAAATGTACCTGCAGCCAAGTAGACCAGGAAAACTTTCATGATTATGACCACACAACCATGCATTTTAATTTAATTTAATTTAATTTTTTTTTTTTATTAATTTGCACAGTATGCACACTAACACCAGAATATGTATTGAAGGAGGACAGCATGGGAGTGTTCACACTGACAGCTATTGTTACCTTGCGGGGCCATACAAAATGGAAGGGGATCGGGTAGTCCAGCTAAACTGATGTTTCTGTATAGGTATATGTATGATTTGACTGTAAATACTGTCATGTTAAAAATCTATTTTGTAAGTTAAAAAAAAAAAAAAAGAAATTATGTACTCATGTGTTGCATTCTAACTTGAGATTTGTAATTGAGTAGTGAGATTTGTATTTATCCATGTCCCAAGTTAGCATTTAGTTGTGTGTGTGTGTGTGTGTGTGTGTGTGTGTGTGTGTGTGTGTGTGTGTGTGTGTGTGCGCACGCATGGAGTGAATCGTGTTTGAATGTTTTATGTGTTTATGAAAAGATAATTGAATAAAATAATTTTTATATGAAACTCTGGTCTCATGTATTGATGCTTCCAGTTTGAAATAATTTACAAAATTATGTAATCATGTATGTAAAATTTTAAGCTATGTTCTTAAGTATCAACAATGTTGCCCCTTGTCTGATTGAGATGCAGATGCAGATGATGATTTTAAAGGAATACTCCAACATTTTGGGCAAAATACCAGTTTTCTGTGAAAATGGCATCAAACATCTTGTCTAGGTCTGGGTAATTCTGAAAAAGGCTATTTGGCCAAAACGTTGGAGTATTCTGTTCATGTAGGTGGTCCAGGCGGAGCTAAATTAACCTACTCCACATACTGCTCAGTAGTTTTAAACTAACAAGTTTTATGAACTCACATTTTTTGCATGCTCAAGTTTATTCTACAAAGTAACCAACTACAACCATCAGATAAATGTGCAATAAAGTGCATCATTTCCCTGTGAGAGACAGTGCAGTCAGAGGTATGAAGTCGAACCAAATATTCAACTGAAGTGCCCTTACTGCCTTTAGAACTTTAGTAAAGCACTTGCATGAAATTGATGTACTGACATACTTTTCACCTCTGGAATGAGTGTACATGTTTAAAGTCTTGTAAGAAAAAAACATATGTGCTGAATCACCAGCCACCCAAAATATGATTTTTTCCTTTTTCTTGTTTGGCACTGAAATTCCATTCCATTTTTAAATCATTGTGATGACCAAAAAAAAAAAAAAAGCTGCTGAGATTTGGGTTAATCGGACCACCATGGTATGCAGTGTACTTCATTTTCATGCTGACCAAACCACTTGGTGACCACTCGTGTCCTGTGGATGAGGGCATTGTCATTGTATTTACAAGCACTCCTAGTAATATAAAAAACACACAAGTCATGAGTTTCTGTTTTGTAGTTTTATTGAATTGCATCACTCTACATTATCTAAGATTTCAACAAGGTATTCTTTAAAGACCAAATATATTACTTGCATCCCTGCAATAAGTCTCTACACATAAGAGAAAGCTGTTTTACTGAAACATACATAAGAATTATAATATTTCATTAAACGCTGCCATAAAAGTGAATGTTCATTCTTGTATGCCATTTTTTCTAGTCATATAATTTTTATATAATAATTTTGTCTCTTTTTGTCTCCTCCATAGGAATACTAGAAAAGAAACAGGAAAATAAGGTAAGAAATGCACAAAACCCATTGAAGAGTAGCATGGCCTAATACTACAGCAAAGAAGTTACTGGACATTCAGTTGACATGCACTCAGGTGTAGGATAGAAAAGAACACAGCCATTGAAGGGAAGAGTTACGGCCTTGATGTTTGTCAATTCCTTTTTGGCTTGGTATCATCAAGCACTGCTTCCTTAAAAGAGTAAACCTGGTAACACACTTCCTGTTCAGTTGCTGTACATCTGTTTCTCTGAAGCTACAGAAACAGATTTGGCCCCTTCTTTCTACAAACCTTTGTTCCTCACTGACAAACAAGAACCACTTTACTGTAGGCTATGTTTCAGTTCATTGGCATAACTCTTCCATTGTCTGACTGAACACAGGTTGCACTGAGGAGTAGGAGGATAGAAAAAAAAAAACAGGTTGCACAGTCTGAGGAACGTTCAGGAATGTATCAACAGGAAACAGTATTGGCAAATTTGACAGTTCACTTACTATCTACCTCATATCAACAACCCAGCCAAGCTGGGCACAGCATACAGAAAAGGAAAACCCTCCTTTAGAACGTATGGGCTGCATTCAGCTGGGCACACAAGGACTGTAAAACTATGGCTATCAATATAGTATGTCACTGACATGTAAACTTCAATCCATGCAATATGGCTCTGTGTTTCTATAATAGTTCCTTCTTGAATGCAAACAGAATTTGACACAGTTTGAAGTGGCGCAAGAGGGCAAGTAGTTTTTTTTTTTTTTTTTTTTTTTTTTTTTGGGTTTTTAATAAATGAATGATCATACCTCCCCGTGCTTGTTAGTACAAGCATTGATAGTTAGCTGAGAGAAATTTCACAGGTAAAGCAGCAATGCCATAGCATGCTTGTTCTATATGTGTACTGTAATATGAGTTTCTGTCTGTTATGTTTATAATATATGTCTACCATTCCACATTCCAATCATGCATGCCCTACTCAATGTATCCCAGCAATCTAAAGGGAGGGAATGGCGCTGGAGCAATACTTGTATCAGTTTAGCTGGATCCCCATTAGTTGCTACCAAGGTAATGCACAACTGCCATCTCTAGGGTCCATATACAGTAAACTGGCAAATGACAGACTGACTGTCATTCACAGGTGAAAGAGAAAATGGACTGAGCAGTCAGATGGACAGCTGATGGCACCTTTGAAAAGTAAATAGAGCTGTAAAGATGAAGTGATTCATAAAACAATCAAATCATTAACAAGATAAACTGTATTACTATACATTTCATCTATTTCTAAATACTCTCATTATACTCAAGCTATATACTTTATCTTTAAGTCATGATATTCATTCATTTTAACATTGTGCTTTCCCAGTGAGAATCTGATTGTGTTTTACGTTGATGGGCTAATGGCAACAGCGGTGAAGTCGGGTGTTTTGGGGATTGAATCAGGGTCCTTACAGATGGTCCATGTCTGTATTTTTCCTTGAATTTGACTTTGCCTCGACCCAAAGTGGATGTATTAAGTTTTTCAGGTTTGGAATAATATGAAATGTGGGCCAAAGAGCTAAAAAAGATCATCAGCACTGAGCCAGAGGCAGGTCAGGCCAGTTTCCAGCAAATCCACAAAAAATGGCAGACAATGGCGACTCCAAAAAAAACGATTAACAAAATTAGGCAGGACTTCAGCCTGATCGTTCCTTTTTCAGGGTCACAGGAAGTTGAAGGCTATCTTAGCACATACCGTTCAGGAAGAGTCTAGTCCACCTG
This sequence comes from Myripristis murdjan, assembly GCF_902150065.1. Lineage (NCBI taxonomy): Eukaryota > Metazoa > Chordata > Actinopteri > Holocentriformes > Holocentridae > Myripristis > Myripristis murdjan. The sequence goes on along the minus strand of NC_043985.1, from coordinate 2,527,031 downwards.
ACTGCATGTGTTTGTACTGTAGGAACAAGCAGAGGGGAGCGCACAAACTCCACCGCATCGACAGCACTAACACCTGAGCCATCATGCTGCCAAAACCTGACCTTTTATTTTTACGGATGTCCCACCACATCAGGAAAATATGTTCATGAGAGCGTCCTGGGGATCATCTTACCATATATTTTGGAGAGTTACTATTCCCAAGTTCAAGGATTTACCACTCGTAGTTTTTGGAAGTGGATCCAACCAGAGGAAATGTGAGGAACTACACCTGCCATTCATGGCTCTGCGTTTGATCCACTTTGGCCCAGATTTACATCAATTAGGATGCGGATTAAGATTAAGGAGGGTTCTGTATAAATGCTCCTTTCAATTTGGTTGCACTGTGGTCAAGGCTAACTATATGTATGGCCAGTGCAGTCATCTGTCTGTATGTTAGAGCTGCTGATGATAAATGGTTGATCTCTCTTTTCTAGAGCATTTCAGCAGGAGTGTCATGCAATCAGTGAAACTGTGTTTATATAACTATGGAAATGCAGCACACCACAAGTGCTGCACAGTCATATACCAACCAATCTAGTTTGAAAGACCCTTGGGGTATTGCCCTGTTTATGGGGACTTTGCATCACAGGAAAAGAGAAAGTCAAAGTCATTTCAAACCCCCTCCGACCTCCTCTACCATGTGGTGACGTTTAAGGCTTTATATTTATGTCATTTGGATGGGTATCTTACTCTGAAGTTTAGTATGGATAAATATTCTGAAACAAACTTATGTGAAGAGCTGCAGTGTCTATAAAGCCACCACCACTTCCACTGAGGAAAAAATTGCACCGTAGCACTAAAAGACGTCAATAATACAAATATAATCATAATAGAACAATGTTTTAATATGCAAAATCTCTATTAGACTTATACAGCTAACACAGGCCAATTCAGACATACAACAGAAGGCAAAAAGAAAACAAACTTTAGCTGCATGATGGAGAACAGTGAATTGCTACCTCTGTATCTCTCTAGTTATCATCTATACCTCTGTCTCAAGGTAGCAGCAGACTCTTTTGCTTAAGTCAGAAATAATCCCTTGGCAGCAAAGCTATCTACTCATCTCTCCTCTTAAGTGACCATGATGTCAACACTCTACAGATATTCAACTCTAAACCCCATATCATTATTGATATACGTGAAATGAAAGCTACATGAAGAAATCCCAACTGATTCACTATGTAGCAACTGATCCCTACGTGGGATAAACTTCAGCATGCTCTGAACAACCTCTGCTGTCTCTAACTAAACACATATTGGACATAACGCTGAAATGTGTGATAACAGACTATATTCCCACACACCTTTTGAATGGAAATTATAATCAAGGTGGAAACTACTGACAGAGAAAAAAGTCCAGCCAAGCTAATGTTGTGTTCCACGATGCATTTTGCACAAATGTCATGAGAATTCATTATTTTGCAGATTCCAATTGAAAAAATGAATTAGAAACCAATGCAGTTCAAGAATTCTGAGGGACACAAGTTCATATTTCAAGGCAATACAGTTGGCACACAGTAGCCTAGGTGTTGGCTTGCAGAATTTAGTGTAGGTAGTAAGGTAGAATCTGCCTAGGTAGTAACCTATCGCTAATCTTCATGCTACATTCAAGCAGTCATCGTAGGTGCTGTCCTGATTAGGTGTTACATGTGGACTAAGGTTCGAAATGGCTACCATGAAAATAAGGTCAGTAGTCACACATTCTAATGCTAGCCTCCATGTGTTTAGTTAGGAACAACAAATCCTGTGTTATTTCAACAGGAGCCTATTCCCAGGGCCCTCGGATCCCAATGTGCTATGTTGCTTCAGTGTAATTTTTCTAAAACTGGAACAAGCTCCATGTTCCCTTAATTTTATGTTTGCTAAACAAAACAAGAAGCACAATGTCCATATGTCAGCTATATTAATAAAAATGCATAATCTCTTAATACATGTTCAGTAAATAATATCTGGAATGGTGTTTATGGACAAAATGATTCCAAACTTTCTTAATTGAACACACTTGCGTTTTGATCATTTCTGATACTGAGCATGTACTACCAGATCATGCATTTTTAATATACAAGTGATATGGACATTATTTTTCCTTTAATATTGATATCCACAGTTAAAAATTACATTGAAGGAGTACAGCACCTTGGGAACATAGTGTTGGACCCCATTTCAACACCTACAATGAAATGACAGCTACACACAAGCTCTAAAATATCTACTGTCTGTGGTACACTCAACCCTAATGAGAGACAAAAGAAAAAAAAAAGCTTGATTCCTAAATGCACAACCCAAAATGGTAACTGCTACATGAAAAACTCTACCCTAGGGTCCGTGCTACATGACTAAGTCCACCTTCCAGTGGCCCAAAGCTACTCCGTGAGGTGACCAGAGCGTGAAACCACCCAAAGTCTTGTGCCAGCCAGCTACCACGGTGAGATGCAAACGCATGTAGGTAATCTCACTTTTTTTGTTTTTGTTTTTTTTTTTTGAAAATGCACTGTTCAATATTCACTGCAGTTGACACCATTCATTTGCACTGTGTAAACATGTACTTACAAAAAGAGTTACGGGATATTGGGGTTAAGGGGAAGGGGGGCAGGGGAGGGTAAGATCAGGTAAAATAAGAGGGAAAGTGGGAGGTCGAAGAAAGGAGAGAGTCAAGGAGAAAAGGGAGTGTCCAGGAGTCGTGGCATGTGGTTGAACATCTTCATGCTCAGTCCCTGTTCAGACTGCACCAAGCGGCTGTAAGAGACAGAAAGGAAGAAGTGTGAGAACATGAGGAAATGAATGTACTTGAGGAAAAACTGTGATTTGGAGAGGCAGAGACACAATGATGACACAGTGAAAGGAGAGAGGAGACAGATGGATAACAAATGAGGGTTAGAGTAGAGAATGGTACTTAGACACACACAGCTGCCAATGGCTGTCTGCCAGCCATTACCTCAAGCCATTGACAGTTGATGCCTCAGGTCCACGGATGTGTGCCAGTGTCAATTGTTTTGAATGGATTCATTTGCAAAGTATACACACTCAGTGCCAGGGTGCTCTAGTTTTTGCATATTTCAGAATGGCTCTGAGCTTCAGGTAATTACATGGCCAATAGCCTGACTGACTGAGTACTAAACATCCTCTAAGGATTATGAGGGTTCTGTATTATCACGCGGAGCCCGCCTAAGGCATTCTTTCTATTCCGTTCAGGACTGGAGTGACTATAGATTTAATTCTATTCTATTCTATTCTGTTCTATTCTACTCTACTCTACTCTCTTTTGTTCTGCTCTGTTGGACAAACTTTGTCTTCTGCAGTTCTTTGACTGTCCGTCGTCATTTGCTCCAAATTTCCTTATCAAGAGATTCATTTTTAGATATGACCGTCCATAAAGAATGCAGGTGATAAATAAATAACATACTACTACTACTACTACTAATAATAATAATAATAATAATAATGATAAATTTAATTTCCCCAGCTGTCCCATAAAATAGTATGACTGGGGTTTTCAAAGTCTCAGACAGTGGTCCTCCCCTCAGACAAAGCTAGGAAAAAAGTGCCCACTTCTTAGCTCAGTACGACTCTTAGATGTCAGGATTGTGGGATTGTGTAGATTTGATCCCATAGACACTCAACAACTGAACTAAGCTGTTTGACCTTACTGGGAAAATAGGAAAAACAGCAAAATATCCCCAAAATACTGAATCTCTGAACAATCTCTCTCTTCACTAACAAAAGAACTGTTTATTAGAAATCCTTGAATATCTTTTTCACCTTCAGTCTCTGAGCCTCCCTGTTTGGAACCCCCCTGTGGAGGTCCACCTCCCATTTTGAGAACCTCTGCTCTATGGAATTGTCTATGGGACACAGTTGTCTAGATGCAGGTTAGAATTGTTACAATCACAAACTGTGAGATAGAAGTAAACCTTGTCTCTCTGTCTTCAGCCTGTCTCTTCCACTACCCCAAACAAAATGTGCATCTATCGCCCTGAATACTGTATTGTTTATTGGCTATACTTGCAAAAGTATTTTCTGACATGTTTGTTGATGCTTTTCTTTGTTTCTTCTTACATCTTTCCAAGTATACTGCCACCTTAATTGTATTCTGTGCTCTTCTGTTTTGTTTTTTTTTGTTTTGATCTCTCATTTTGTAGTATTGCACCACTAACCTGGCACGGCTACAGTAGAAACAGCCTCCGGCTGGCACAGTGTGTCCACCTTCACATGCTGAAAGGCTTTGGTGGGGGCCGACTGGAGGTGCCTGAGAAAAGAAGAGGGGGTGAAAAAACACAAACACACACACGCGTGCACACATACACCCACGTGCGCGCGCACACACACACACACACACACAGAAATGTATGCTACACACCGCTTAGCACAGCCCTTAGCCTTTACTGTAAGAGCTGAAATATTAATGGCATTGAGATGCTGGGAGCAGAAGGGCAGAAACTGAGATCAGCAGACAGCTACATCAGCAGCCCATCCTCGTGCCCAGCACCAGCACCATCACTAAAGTATGATGGCCTGACATAACAGAGGTGCCTCAGCAACTTTGAGGTGAGTGGATGGAAAGAGAATGCTAATTAAAGCTGGAATGCACCAATTTTTCCAACAGGCTTGTGACAGTAATGGAAGATTTTTTTTTTTTTTTCATTTTGGCAATTGCTAATCAATGCAAACAATTCTCAACTCCAATATATACATATATATATATATATATATATATATATCCAAAAAAAAAAAAAAAAAAAAAAGAGTGGTGACTGGCTGCTGATTCACAGGCATTTTAAGAAACAAAATGAATGTCCACACTTACAAATTAGTTTTGAAAGCTTTAATGTGGAGCACTGAGCCTTTGTCAGCATATCCAGACATTTTATTCCGCCTGTTGCTGAAAGCTCATTTTTAGGATCATTCATTTTGTTCATGGAAAAACTGCGGAGGCAAATAATTTGAATGTGATCGGGCTTTTCAAAAACACCTTTGTACAAGTCACCAAAATTAAAAAAACAAAACAAAAAACATTTAACTGAAGCATGGCTGGGTATTAGTGAAGGACTTATGCTTAAGCTGAAGATTTTGCAAGAACATCAAGCCAGATTTGTTTGAAAACTCACCTCTTCCACTCCTCCTCCCCATCCCAGAACTCATAGACCACAAAGGATAGACCATCTGGCAGACGCACCGCAGTCACACTGGATTAGAGAGGGAGAGTATGGATTAAGGGGAAGAGTGGGCCGCATGGAAGAGGTGCAGATATAGAAAGATGGAATAATTGATGGTTGATTAGTAGGTTGAAAGAGATGGAAAAGAGACAGGAATACAGGACATGGAAGAAAGGAATGAGTGTTACAAGGAGAGGAGGAGAGAGCAAAAGAAGGCAGAGCAGGGAGAGAACAAGGAAAAGATAGGCACAGGGTGAACAGAGGGGATGTGAGGTAATAGCAGGGAACGGAGGAAATATATGTCAAAACAAGCCCACATTAAAGATATATTGCTGTAATAAAGCAGAAACAGACACCAAACAATAGTTTGGATATGAGAAAAAGAAAGATGAGTTGTTACTAATCCCCACAGTTTATTTTCTTGGCACCACACTTAAAATCATCATGAAAAGGGCTCAGAAATTACATCCCATCAATAAAAGTGAGACTTGCAATAATACAGTGGACCAGTGTGGGACAGGGTCAGTGCAAATGTGGAAAGTTGGCTGCTATTGACCGATTGAACACTTGGCTACTTGATGAAATACACCTACGTAGTTATAACAGGGAAGGACACCATTTCACCTCCAGAACAGCAAATACTCAACAAACTCCAGGAAACAATCCTTACAGAACTTTGTCTGTGCCAACACTCAAGACTTTCAATTATTCAAGAGGGGTCAAATGGCAGACCGAAGACCTCAGAAACCTCAAGGAATGAACCAAACCATTGTTTAAACTGAACCAGCTCTATCCTAATGCCTGGGCATTGCATGAGGTCTTGGCTTTTGCTGCCAGACTTCATAAATTCACGCCTCAAACATCTTGCTCAGCCTCATCCAAAAACATCTGTGTTGCATTGAAATCTGGGGACTGTACATGACTAAAATTGCTTTTGTGTTCCTGGTACCATTGAAGGGATAATGTGAGTACTTTGAGACAAGATGCATTATCCTGCTGGAAGTATTCATTTGAACAAAGGGTACTGTGGCTAGCTGGTCGCCAGCATTTAGGTCCACTGTCATATGGATGATGCTCCATAGATACCGTGTGTTAAGAAATATCCCAACACTATTACACCACCACCAGTCTTACAATAAGTTGAAACATCTGATGGTAGCCTGTTATAAATAAATAAAGCTCTCTGAATCATGATAAGAAATCCACAAAATATCTGCAAAGGCAGTGTTGATGGTGTGGTGTCTTGATGTGTTCTTAAAGGTGTCCTTTGCCACTTGGCATCATTATATGGTGTTACAAGTCCTTCTTTAAGGAATTAGATAAATACACATCCACATTTATTTGGAATAAGAAAGTGCCCTGGATTCGAAAGGAGTTCTTAGAAAGGCGAAAAGAGGAAGGAGATCTAGCTTTGCCTAATTATCTCTATTATTATTGGGCTGCCAACATGCACAAAATAATGTTTTGGATCTTTGATCTACCAGAGGATGAATCTCCACTTTGGCTACAGATGGAGCAACATGTGAGTAACCCAGTATCACTTAGCTCTCTGGTTTGTGCTCCTTTACCTCTAAGTAAACGTTACTGGACAAAACAACCTGGTCATCCAAGCTACCTTGAAGATATGGTCACAGCTTAGAACCCACTTCAGAATCAAAAAAGCCCTTATCACTTCTCCTATTTTGGCAAACTGCAACTTTGTTCCATCTCTCAGAGACATCATTTCAGTTGTGGCATAGGAGAGGGGTAAGGTGCGTTAGGCATCCTTTTAAGGAGGGACATTTTATTTCTTTTGACCAGCTGAAAAAGGACTTTAACATTCCACAGTCAAACCTCTTTAGATACCTGCAGGTATGCGGTTTTGTCCTAAAACACTTCTTTTTGACATCTCCACAGAGCACGTGTGATTTCGATGCTATATGATAGACTTCAGACATCTCTCGGCCACTTAGCGAGGGCATAGGTGGAAGAGTTAGGGATCGATATTCCTGAGGACGCCTGGGAGACAGCAATTGAACTGGTACACTCTTCTTCAATATGCATTAGACATGGACTGGTACAGTTTAAGGTTCTGCATAGATTACATTTCTCTTCGAGCAGATTGGCCAAAATCTACGCTGGCTTAGACCCGACCTGTATTAGGTGCAAGCGAGGTCCGGCTACTCTAAGTCACACATTTTGGCAGTGTCCCAAGTTGGCTCCATTTTGGACAGGAATATTCAAAACCTTTTCATGTATGTGTAACACAGATATAGACCCCAGCCCGTTGACTGCGCTGTTTGGAATGCTCCCTTAGGGCAATATACCACCTGTGGTATATTGATACCACCCGGGTTAGGTGATACCACCTAACCCGGGCTGAGGCTATAGCATTTTCCTCTTTGCTGGCTAGGCGCCTGATACTTTCCAGTTGGAAAAAAAAAACAGAGCTGCCGACTCACAAACGCTGGGTGGAGGATGTCATGTCCCATCTCAAGCTTGAGCAGCTTAAATATACACTTAGAGGTCCCAGCACAAAGTTTACTAAGGTCTGGCAACCATTTTTAAACTATTTTGCAAATGAGTTCTCTGACAACAATGCACAGTAGCCACTGATCTTTCTTTCTTCGTCCCTTCCTATTCTACTTTATTGTTACCCATTGTTATTGGTACGGGTCATGTATGTTTGTTGTTTTGAGTGCTGGCGTATGTGATGTGTGTTATTTGGTATGTGTGTTGGTGTGTATAAAAAATGGAAAAATTCAATAAAAATATTTGAATAATAATTATATGGTGTTATCCGGCATAGCCAGATCAATCAATCAATCATGGTGAATGAATGGTGCAGCAGCTGTACATCTAATGCAGAATTAGAGTCGTTCATCATTATTGAATCGAATCTGTATATGTGATGATATACAGGTATACAGGACTCAATAACTGACTGCATGATGTCCATATGCTACCATTAGACAAAAGTCTAGTTGGATGGTGGTGTTTTTCCCCATGATTACACTCAATTTGCCAACAAGACTGTTGTTACAATATTTGGCAGGACACAAAGTTCCTGTCTGACAGTGATCTTGTTTGAAACATGTAGCAAGTACTAAGAAGCAAACTCCTAACACTGTACCAGTTGGTCATCGGATCTATAAATGATAACTGAAGTAGAATGTTTAATATCCACAGAATCACTTGTGTATTAGTTAGAATATTAGTCATGATAATGAGAGCTGCAAGGGTTGTCATCTCAACGTCAAGAGAGCGACAACTTAGTAGCCAACATGTTCAAACTTTGAATTTGTGAATGCAGGGAGTATGAAATGTTTAATGCACACAATGTTTTGATAGATCAGGCTCATCATACCCTTTTATTGAAATGTGCTTACTAATGAATTGAAGTTTCATTTCATTTCATTTTTTATGCAGGAAAGATTAAAAGTAACATTACAGATGTTGCAATTAACTGGATGAAATTCACTTGAGCTTGTTCGGTACGATGTGGACATATGTGCTGCTATTCTGCTATTTCTAGTCTTTTATTGTGATCTGAAAATTGGATTTCATCACTTGGCCATAAAAAGGGAGAATCACTCTGTCACTGCAGTTCCTCTCTTAACCTGAAGAGGGCAGTGGGCAAGCAGGCTGTTATATATCCCTAAGGGGGCTTTTAAAGAAATAACTTTAATTGTGTGAGCTCTGCTGGAGGTTATAATTAAGTGTGTGTGTGTGTGTGTGTGTGTGTGTGTGTGTGTGTGTGTGTGTGTGTGTGTGTGTGTGTGTGTGTGTGTGTGTGAAGTAGGCACACATACATGCCAAAAGATAATGAGGAGGGAAGGCAGAGACAAAATAAACAGAGTATTAAACGCTGATAGTTTGTGAAAGATAAAATGCAGAGACAGAAAAGGAGAAAGAGAGATGAGCCGTGACGAGGATAAAGAATGACAGAGTGCACTAAAGAGAGAGCACACAGGCAAAGAGAGGTCCATTCAGAGATAATCGGTGGAGAAGACTTCCTCCATCCAGACACCCTCTCTCCCATCCATTATTTACCACACTTTTTTATTGATATTTCTGTCCTCTAAACTAAGTGAGGTACCAGTATGCGCATGATCAATCTAACGCCAGAAACAAAAGTTATGAGTTATTGACTTTCTAGCTGTTAGGAAAGTTGTTAAAAGGAATAATGATACCACAATATATTAATGATTATGTGTTTCATTCTGCCTAAGGTGTAATATGATAAAAGACAATGCTGAAGTGGCTTTTAGGATACAGCTTAGTGAGCTGTTGCTCGGATAATTTCTTCACTCAAACAAGGAGATAGTAATGGACTTTAACAGCAGCAGGGAGAAATTTTACAGTTCTGGTTTGCAGTGGCCACATAGTGCAAACAATGGCCTCTTTCAAGTTTCCTCACACAGCTACCGGTCCCTTGATGGAGAAATCTCCTCACTTCCTACAGCTGCTTCAGACAGGTTTTTTGAGTTGGTGGGAAAGCCGCAACCCACTGCTACGGGGCTTTGATTGAAAAGATGTAACCTCTCCACCTTGACACAACACTGAGACACTACTTCACTTAAGAAAAAAAGGCTGAAAATGGCTATATGCATATTCTGCGATTATCATAAGCTATAATATCTTCTCTGGCTGGGCAATATTGACAAAATCAAGCGCCACCATATCTTCGAGAGAATACCTTTGAGAATATTGTGACAGTAATAAAGGGATGATTATTGGTGCTTTCATAAGATGTTCACACATAAAGAGATTTTGGATAAACAGTCTTTAGTGATGTGTTTAGCTGAGAAAATTGCATCCTTTTACTGTAATGCGGCTTTTAAAACCTTGAAAAGAACACACTTATGCCATATCTCTCTCATATCACACTATCAAAATATTGCCCTGCCTCGACCTGGCATCTAGACCCAAAGCAAAAACAAAGAGACTCTCAAACCTTCACGATGTTCTGCTAACTTTCAGCTGATTATTACAGAATGTCCCGGCACTCTTCTTTATAAAATGTGGTAAACTGTGATGGAGGTCAACAAAAAGCAAAAAGCTGTGGATTTATGTTTTGTTTTTGGGTTTTTTGGGGTTTTTTTGGATTCTGGACTTTTAAATGTGAACACTGCATGAGATGGTTTGCAGTTCTGACGTTACACCAAATTTCAATTAACTCTGTTGACATGATGGTAAACGTATTAAATCAGTTTCACAGGAGGAGGGTTTTTGATTGGATGAAGTTCTTGAATTGAGAAATTAAAAGTTAGCTACATCTGTGACCTCTGACGGGCAGACTTTACACTACCTGACACCATTTGCAAAAATGTCCCATCTTTCTGTACACTATATTTAGCTTTGATGTACAGCATGTAGTTGCTTGTTGACCTTGCTGTTAGGTGATGTCTCATTTGCCAGGCAACCATTCTAAAAGGTGCTATTTGCTGCTCCGTTTAACCAATTCTTGGATGATAACAGCACCGTGTGTTGTATGGCTTAACTCTTCCCTCAAATGCATTGCTAATGAGGACATAGCTCAGTGTATTTTCTGAACTTCTAAAATAGAGATGTCAGCCCCATTCACCTTCATCTCTGACCGCAAAGCTCTCACAACTCGATTATCCCAGAAACCAAGAGACATAACTGGTGTGTGAGAATGTGCTACAAATAGAAGAACATGCAACAGAGCCAGTACCTGGTAGGCTCACCAAGGGCATATGTGGAGTTTGAGAAATCTCTCTGGATATTAGGCTGTCTCACAGCACCCTATGGCTCAGAGTGGAGGGAGCAGGAGGCTCATGATAGGCACAGTAGTTATATTATATAGGTATATAATACAGGAACAATATTATAGGCAGGAGGTACCTGACATTACACTAGCACCTCTGGGGACTTGAGAGGCATTATAATAATGACACACTCGCTTAAAACCTAACTGAATGCGGACTAAATAAGACTCAGAAAATCCATGTAAGTTAAATAGAACAGGATCAGACAGACCAGAATAGTAATTGCCTCATGACAGGAACTGCTGAAGCTGAGGTGCTACTGAAAGGACCACACCAGTAAATTCACACATTAACACCAAATGTGTTCTCAATTCAAAACCCAAAGAGGCTTTTGGGCTCACATGTTGTTATAAAATAATGAATATACTAAGTAACTGACATTTGGGATTTTGGATGCATGTATGGAAAAAAAAAAAAAAATCAAAACAACCCAAAACAAAGACGTTTTATGTACAACAGTTGGCAGTGTCTCCCCTAAACCCTCTGGGAATGCATAAACACACTTATTGTGAAACACTGTGTAACAGCAGAGGTAGTAGTAGTGGCGGTGACAATAGTAGTATTGGTAGATGTAACAGTAGTGTTATAGTAGTGTTATAGTAGTGCAGTGGTGATACTCACTGGAAGCAGTCTCTCTGAGCAGAGACATTCTTCAGGTACTGCTTCAGAGCCTCGCAAAAGTCTCCCAGCTTCTTCTGAGAAACCACCATCTCCTGACGAATCAGTAACAAGGACTGGGCGAGAGAGAGAGAGAGAGAGAGAGAGAGAGAGAGAGAGAGAGAGAGAGAGAGAGAGAGAGAGAGAGTCAATTTTGCACATTTCTTAGTTAAGCCCTGGGATCTGGTATAAGAAGACAGCTCCAAAAATAAACTAAAAGATTCAAGATCTCTCTATTAATGACCAAACCATGCGGGTTATTTTTGACAACACTGGAGAAGCTTAGCACCAAAATATATAGAATATATTTATTCTCATATATATTATTCTCTTTCTTGAGAATATATGAGAATATATTGACTTCCGCCCCTTATGGAGGGCTTTGGAGTGATACAACACACCCTTCAGCAGTCATATTGAACATCCTTAGTAAACAACTGAAGACTCCCATGTAAATTATGTATCATTGCTGTGTCTTTTCATGCCCTGGTGACATTTCCTTATGAAATTTCAATTTTTTCCCATGACAGTTCACCTGGAACAATGTGAACAGAAGGATTGCATTTCAAAATGTCTGACTTTGCCATCTCATCACAGACCTAATGAAAATAGTGAAATTGCTGTTTTTAACTGGAAAGAGAACCTTTCACTACTGATAAATTATATTTATTATCTTTTATGTCAGCTTGTTACCTAACTATAGAACCTGGTTAGCTAACCATCACTGTCTGGTTGTTAACTAGCTATAGATTTAGTAAAATATATCATGAGTAGTCAACCAGCTGCATAATGATACTCAATATCAGTTGCTTTTCTAAGTAAGTCTCACTTTCTGACCAAACAAAGCAAATTTTTCACATGGCACAATTGCATATAAAGTCAATGCAAAGACGCAAATGGACAGGAGTTTGCACATGGTGACAGAAATGATGCAAATTTTCACATTGAAATTTCACCCTGAAATTTTCAACTCGAGCAAAAAATTTGTGGCAGTATTCATGCGAGTCTGCAACACGGAAAATTCACTTTGCACTTGATCTGAAACACAGTCATGCTGCATTCATGTTATATGTTATGAACCGTGAATGCCATCTTGTAAATAGTGTTCAGGTCAATGTCCAACTGGCAATCAGCCCACAACTTGACATCCTGGATTTTTCTGAAAGCTCCAATATATAGTGTGAGACTATGTGGAAAATTAACGCAAATAAATCCAAAATTAATGCTACTTTTACCAGGCATGCTTCTTTTAACCAACAAACTAATGCCTGTCACAAAACTGAGTGTATGTTGCTAAATTATCCATTCAATAAAAGGTACAGTCTACACAAATGTATCGCCTAGGGCTAATTATTGGAGCTCAAGGTATTAATGTGTACCTTATTCAGAGGCAAAAAGGTACATGTGTACTGTTTCCTCTAAATGTTAAGGTACAAAATCAGGAGACAGCGTTTGTTGGGCCAAATACAATTAATAAAAAAAATAATTTCATGATTAAATACATATATAAATAAGTACCCAAATGAACAAATAAATTAGGTAAAGTATTAATTTAAGGTAGATCTGAACTTGTAGGCTATAGTAGAGTAGCCTTGAAATGAAATAAGTTTTGTAGGTTTGTGGATATGAAAAATAGGTAATACAATTCTCCAGTCACTACAGTAGTTACAGTGCAGTAACAAGACTGGTCTCTGTAAGGTGCAAACCACAAGGGTTACAAAGACTGTAGTGTGACTTTTTGATGGGAAAAATGTTTGCTGTTCACTTAATATTTTCTAACTCATGTGAAAAACTTGCAAGTGATATTGATTGGAGCCTTCCCTCTCATATGAGGTGTGGGCAGCATTAATCTAAAATGATTTGTTACACTCCCACAACAGAAGCGCATAAGCGATTTCTCTAAGGCCATCGCTGCTCTAATACCCAAGATGGTCATAATCTGACAAACAGAACCACAATCTACCTGTATGTGTGCGTATATATATATGTGTGTGTGTGTTTGTGTGTGTGTGTGTGTGTGTGAAAGCGAGCGGGACAGATTGGACAAATCTACCCATCTCAACAGTCCAGTATGTGGCAGAGGATTTTCACTGTGCCAAAGTGTGCGTGTCTCTGCATGTGCAATATGTGTGTGTGAGGCAGAGGCAGGGAGGCCCTACAGTGAGAGAGCCCAGAGCGAGGATGCTTGCTATCATGTATAAATCCAATTTATCACAAGAGCCAAGCACTGCCACTGCCATCAGTTCGATCAAATGAGATTAGCATAACACAGCTCGCTGCTATCTTCAGCTTTTTGTGTGTCGTTACCTCACTACAGTATGATTAAAAATTCATCCACTATGACCCAGATAACTCCGGCAGCTTCTCACTGACACTCTAGAATACACATGTGAATTCATGTACATGTGAACACACACACACACACACACACACACATTGTAGACTGTTGGGGCATTATTACTATTCATTATTCGGAGAGAAGCTCATAGTGTTACACTGTTGAGGCCTTGTCAAGCAAGCCCAATATGAACTGTCATTCTAACAATCTACCTTAGCAGACACTTATCTATGTATATACATGTATGTACATGCATGCATATATGGGTTCATACGCTTTTTTCAACCAACAATGATTTCTTTCTGCATGTTGGAGCCAATACCAAAAGTAAAATAGAATAAGACAGGGCACGTGGGTGCCATCTTGGAAACACCCCTTGGCAGTAGGATCACAACGAACAAAATCAGATCCCTATCTCTTTGAGTGGGAGTTACCTATATCTAATGTTCTGGTGTACGTATAATTATTTGCATTTCATACTTAGGGACACTGTCAATTTGTATACAACATGGAGTCATAAAATCAGTTCTGAGATATATTAGTGTCACAGAAAAATATTTTTCCCTTTACCAAGGCTTGTATGCACATGCTATGGACAGCTGCAAGAAACATCATGATTACATTCTGGTTTGTGGCAGCCCTTGTCATTGCCATAGTAACTCAACAAGTCATATCAGGCACATAGTGGAGCTATATAATAGAGATTGTTTTAAAAAAGGGCATACATTCAACTTGAATCTATTCCTGTTAAACATAAACATAAATTGTAAATATCAAAATTGTGCATGCAAAATCTGAAAGTGTGACCAGCTGTTGGTGTGTCTTGATTTTGCCACCATTTTTTAGCCTGTCGGATTTTCTGTTAACACTTTTCCCCCCAATAGATATTCAACACAATGTCAATTGATATATCTGTTATTAAGTATCCCACTGGAGTTCTGGGCAAGATATGCCCACCAATGCTGTGATTGGCCATAAAATTTGTTGGTGTGTTGCCTAAAACACGCTTGACATAAGCCCTCCCCCAACCAACCACACCCATCAACTGTGTGGGTGTATTGTGCCCAAAACTCTGGTGGGTTTCATAATAACACAGCTGGGGTCCAGCAATAATGTCAGCCAGGCGTACGTGTTTGATTAAAGTCAACAAACATATTCGACAGAATGTCAACAGATACACTACTCACAAAAAGTTAGGGATATTTGGCTTTTGGGTGAAATTTATGGAAAATGTAAAATGTTCACGCTACAGTGATATTATATGATGAAAGTAGGGCATTTAAGTAGAAGCATACACTGGTGATTTCCTCATCTCAAACAATTTCTTGAAACAAAAGCCAACAACAGTGGTGGGTATACCACAACAAAAAATGTCAGTGTCAATAACTTGTCATGTGCCCTTGAGCATCAATTACAGCTTGACAACGACGTCTCATGCTGTTCACAAGTCGACTTATTGTCTGCTGAGGCATGGCATCCCACTCTTCTTGAAGGGCGGCCCTCAGGACATTGAGGTTCTGGGGTACAGAGCTCCGAGCCTCTACACGGCGATTCAGCTGATCCCATAGGTTTTCTATGGGATTCAGGTCTGAGAAAGTGCAGGCCACTCCATTTGAGGTACCCCAGTCTCCAGCAGCCGTTCCCTAATGATACGACCTCGATGAGCTGGAGCATCAAACACCTGATGTGAATTTTGCGGTTAAACTCCTTGTTAGAGAACAGCAACTTGTGCAAAAAGTACTGAAACATTGAACAGTTGGACATGTGCATTCAAAAGTTTACAGAAGGTCACATTAAGTTCACCTGTAAAGGTTAGAATGCATTTTAGCTTCATCCTGAAATTTCACCTGAAAGCTGAATATCCCTAACTTTTTGTGAGTAGTGTATGTCAATATGTTGCTGAAATATCATTTACGGCTTATTGATGTTTTGCTGAACTCTAGATGATATTTAAGTTATGTGTCAATTGACATTCTGTTGAATATCTATAGGGAACTATCCAAAGAAAGTGTGACCAGCGTTCCCATTTGAAGCTGATAGAATGCCACACCTCCTCCCACAGAACTGTAAGAACTGTGTGAAACAACACCAGGTCACACAGCTGCTTCCTTCTTTTGGCCAGCACAGCTCAACATTACAAACAACGTCAGCATTGTGGTTTTTGCTGACCGTGTTCGCATATGACCCCAGAAAAAAAGTTTCTTTTCTGCATAAACAAAACACTGCATGTGCTTAACACAAATTAGGACATTTGCGCTCCTCCTCCTCCTCCTCACTGTGGCATTGATGATCAATCGGCCCTGCACTCTGTGTATCTGATGGCTCATCATTGCATCTCTCCCACCTGAGCATCAGTGTTGTTTTGTTTTGTTTTTTTTACAATTTTTAAATGCTTCATGAATTGAATATAAATATAAATTGAATATAAATACTGAACTGTTTTTGAGACAAATTCAGTGAGCAGGACTAAAAATAAATATGGTAGATATTACAATGTGGATAAACTAATTAGAGCCATGACTAAAGTTATAGATCTGCGGTTTTATTAGTTTTTTTAGTTTCATTTTGTTTTGAATTTTTGTTTTCCATTTTGTTTTAGATTTAATGAGGTTCTAAAGTTTGCTCGTTTGGTTTAGTTTTTCTGAGTTTCACTGGAGGTTTTAGTATTTCTCCAGACATTCTGCGCCTTGATGCCAGGCCTGGATGGATTGGCAATGCGGGCACGTGAGGTGCTTGCTTGTGTGACTGCCCCGACACAAGGATATTTGTCATCTGCTGGCATAAATCTGGCACAGCTCAAAAACTGAAAGATAAACTTCATATCCACCCAAGATTATTTTACTTAGTTTTGTAAACACACAATACAGGTTCACTTAGTGATGATATTTTTTTTGTAAAGCCTCTTGACCTTTTATTTTGATTATTCTACCAAAGTAAACAGCCATGTAGAAAACAACAGGCCTATTGACTGAAATGAGAGAGGTGCACTGATGGGCAATCGAGGCACGTAGGGCCAGGCAATGAAACCATACCAATACTTAACACAATATATTTGTCTACATTTTTCCTATGTTAACAAAATGCTCAATAAGATGTCACTAACATTTAACATAATTGTGATCCATGACTGACACGTGAACAGCCAATCATGAGGCAGGAACAGAGAAAGATTGAGCTGCACTTTGAGTGAGGACAGACACACATGCACACACACACACACACACACACACACACACGGCACACAGGAACTTGTTGTGGTAGGCTACAGATTAGCACAATGACCCTTGTGGTTTCTCCAAGCTGAAATGTGTGACATAAAACTTTGACACTTGAAATAATTACTGATAAAGACTGGTATTATACATCATCATGGTAATATTTTTAGCGTAATATGACTGCCATACATGCTCCTTCCTCTCACCTCTGTCCTCTCCTCTCCCTCTCCCTCCCTTCCTTCCCACCCGTCCTCCTCAACACCTCCCGTCCTGTCTTCTACTCTTCTCCCACCTCATGCCACACTCCTGCTGTCCTCATTCCTAGGGAAGTCGAGCATCCAGTCAATTCTGTCTCTCTTCTGGAATACAAATGTGATTCCATCCTGTTTATCCATACAGAAATCACTGCCGCTGCTCGAGTGTTTCAAGGTGCTTTGGAAGGCAAACAGTGTTGGTTACCCCCCTGGAGACTGCTGTTTAGCGTCTACTTTGCTTTCTTGCTGCTTCTTTTATATAATCTTTCACTCTGGCTCTCCATAATGAGAAGTAGGTACAGTAAGGATGGGAAGACATGGGACTGTTGTTTTATTACCAAAACAGAACCAAGATATTAGATTATGCTGCTGTTATGTTGCTGGAAATAGCGTGCTGTAAAACATGCCGGTAACCAAGAGATCTATACTTGGCAATCAGTATTCTTACAGTCTGTATACGCACATAGATTCAATTTTAAAGTACAGCACAGTGTATTGTGTGTGTGTACGTCTGTGTGTGTCTATTTCTGTGATGTGTTTCATTGGCATGTTATCCTTCTGTTTATCTCTTGACATCACAGTTTATCTGCTGCCATTAACCTAAACTGCTGTTATGAGATAGCATCACTGCAACATTAAGCTGCTAAAATCTACTTCTGGCTTTTTTCAGTAGAGTGTGTGTGTGTGTGTGTGTGTGCACGCGCGCTTGTGTCCACCATATTATGATTTATGAATGAATAATTCCACATGCATAGATGTGTGTATAATACGGTGTGTATGATATAAAACATCAGAAGGAACTGTGTGAAAGACCCTGACAGAATTATAACCACTTTGCTGCATTTAGGACCAGGTTTACTGTATACACACAGACACACACACACACACACTCACACACACACATAAAATGCCCTCACTCCGCACACACACATCAGCACACACAGACATCCTACTAGCTCAATTAGAAACACTACATTGCCCAGCAGCCTCTGTAAATCTAATCACCACCACTCCATTAGCCATCCTACCTCCCTGACCAAATCACTGCTATTACATCTGCTCCCTTCTGACACCGTGGCCCTGCAGAGGTGATAAATCAAGAGCTTCCAACACTCCAGCTCCAATTTTACTGTCCTACTTACCACTGCTTTAAAGGTCGTGGTCAAAGCAGTATCTATAACCATGATGGTAATGTATTATGAATACAATATATTTATTTTCTAACACTCTAGTTCTGCTTCCAGTGCCTTATACTACTCCGCAGCAGCAGACAATTCATAAAGCCTTCACATTTGCATATGTGTACAGGCTGACACCAGGGAAATTTTCAGAACTGGAGCCACTGCAAGACTGGTATTAATTGGTGAAATTTGTTATTTCCTGTGTAATGAGCCTTGCCTCACTGAATGCCGAGAATAAAAGGAAAACGCTTTTTTCAGGACAAAGTTGCTCCTATCATGCGTGGTTATCTAGGTCTTATTTGCACTGGGATTGGCTAGCATGCATTGCAACTGGGAAGCCAATCGGCGGTCTTGATTTGGACTGGCTGTGTTGTTGCAATTAGCTTGTTGTTGTTGGCTGAAAGATGGAAGGGAATTAGTCACATTGATGCTTCCGGAACAATGTAGTTTGATGCACTTTTTAAGCAAGCCACTTAGGCGCTGTCAATCAGTCAGTCAGAGTCCATATTCCCACTGCACATCGCCCCAGAAAAACCAAGACAGAAAATGAAAAAAAAAACAAAAAAACATCCAGATATCAACAGAGATGTTTTTTTTCCCCCTTAACGTCCATACAATTAATTTAACTTTAGCAGATGAGGCTACATGGAGAGATTGGCTAATTTTTGCTTGGCCTCAGCTGTGGGCTCTCTTTGGGCACAGATGCCACAGTCTGGCCCCAAAATGACTCGGCAATACCAACTAATATTGATAGCTACAAATAAACATCTTCAGCTCATGCTACCTGTGGTGTAGTGAGAAACCATAGTTACTAATTGCCATCTATAAATTAATGCAGTGATTCTGAACCTTTCTGTTCTCAAGGACCCCCAGATTGATACACATCAAACTGTGGACCCATATTTGATATGATGTAGTCTCAGGGATTAGATTTAGTAATTTCATAGCTGTCTGTTCCGTAAGCATCTGTGTGAAACGTATGACCTGAATAGTCATTCTTATACATTCTATCACTTGGCTGACTTCTGGTCAGTAAAATAATTGTGAAATTAAAATATTATTGTTTTTCTGTGGACCCCCTGGAACCAACTCAAGGATGCCTGCGGGTCCCCAGACCCCAGGTTGAGAAACACTGCATTAATGCATGACAAGCACCATCAAAATGTACAACTAAAATGCCCATGTATTATATCCATGTGCATTATTGGCTCAAATGTGGATCTAATAGTAATCTCACATGACAGCGGTTTAAGAGGTATTAACACCAGCCAGCAGCCAGTGTGCAAATAGCTCCATACTTCAGAATATTGTGTTGATGAGGGAGTCATGTTTGCAGGTTAGTTCAAGATTCAGGAAGCTTTACTGTCGTCCCAGCTAAATACAGTGGTATGAAACGCCATTTCTCCTGGACCACAGTGCAACATAGAAGAAGCGCAAAGAAACACAAGACAGTGCAAGCAAACAGTAAAGTGCAACAGTGATATTCAGTAAATCCACCTACACATACAATAAAGACACATATAATAAGTCTGTATGCAAGATGCATACACACAGTATGTGACGTATGAATGAGTGGTAATGTGACTGTGGCAGTGTAAGTTTGAGAAAGTGGCTAGAGTGTGTGTTGGGGCCTGAGTCTGTCATAGCTAGTTAACGTTTGTTAGCGCTACATGACGTTACATTTCCTAACCTTATCCATGATGACAACACTTCTTCTAACCTTAATCATGGTGACAAACCTTTTTCTAACCATAACATTTCTCTAACCTTAACCAAGTAGCTAATGAAAGCTAAACCAACGAAAGCTAACAAAAGAAGCTAAAGGTAATGTTTGATGATAACAGCCTTCTGAGTCATGAGAGGGTGTAGTAGGGCCCTACTAACCCATACCTGTAAAGGTCATTATGACTAATAATGTCCATTCAATTGTGTGATAACAGTCAAGGCAGGTGTTTTTATAAACTAAAGTAAATTTGTTGTAGTGTTTTGGGCTATGAACTGGAGGATGAACTATTAACCCAAGAGTGCTGTCACAGAATACTTGAACATTGCTCCAAATTCATTCTTCAAACCTTTATATCTTTTCTTGGTCCACTGCCATTTAATTCCTATTTCTGTATGAACACAATACACCATAGACTTCTGTATGAAGACAATGCATAATAGTCTTTTTCAAGTTTTATAACAAGTTGTTTTCTTGTATGCACACACTAACCTATTTAGAAATGCAAACGCTCCTGTGCTTTCAAGTCAGGGTTTATAAAAAACTGTAAAGATCTAAGTTGCATTCAACTGTTTCAGACTGCTGTGCCTTTAATTAGGAGAGTTAGGTAGTTTGCTATGCTGCTGCATCCCTGACATTAAAAAGGCTAATACAAATTATACCACAGATGTTGCAGTAAAATTAGCTTTAAAGTGGGAGTGAATGGCTTTTTTGCAACTAGAACTTTTAGGACAACAAGACTTGCGGTCTTACATGAGCCAACCTATTGCTATTTTTTTTCCCACATGTATTTCTTGTTTGCAGCCTGTATAAAATGTTCCATATTCCCCCTAAAGGTGGAACAACCACACAATAATAATCACCGCATCTGTATACCTGGCTCATCCCTACACCTGTCCCTCCACTATTACCTGCCCTACATTAAATTTTGAAAGGTGCTTAAGGTGAATAACCACCGCATGAGATGAAAGAGGGCACTATGGGTGAAACGTTTCCATGGCGAGAGAAAGGATGATTTACAATACTGAGGCTTCTTGCCAAATGTTCAGTCTTAGAAATTTCCTTAGGTTTTAAAAGGAGATTCACCCCAAAACACTGCAGAAAAACAGCCATTGATGATGTGTGTTGCTTTTAGTCTGGAGGTGTAATTTTCTTATATATGTGCATGAATACTCAATCTCTTATCAATCTCTTACATGAATATGTAAGAGATGTATGTATGAGATTGATAGTAAAACAATCTCAGCTATAAACATCAGATTTTAGTGTTACAATGTTAAAACATTGATCAAACAGGGAGAAATCCATCACAGAAGAAGCAGAGATACTACTTTGTCTACCAACAGTAGCCTCAATAGACCAGAATGCAATGCAGCCATGTGGCTGAGATCACAGGCATGCCCCAGTGTTCATGAACTCATTGCTGTACTACATACATTTATGTACCCTTATGCCCACCACCCACCAAAACATTAAGTTCAGGGTACATAAAATAAATAAATAAGTAAATAACCACACTGTATCATAAAATAACTCCTGAAATTCACAAAATCTCAAACTAATAATCGCCAACAGTATAAGAGTACTCAAGGCTGGATACTTCCTCTAAGGCTAACCAAATTTAAAATACGTATTGACATTTGACCTGGCCTTTGGCTCATTATTTCATATCATGTAACAGCAGCCTTGACTTTACCAGCACCTATATTTGATATAACAGATTTGCTCTTCCAGCATCTATTTCTTGTATGATTGGATGTGTGTATATGTGTGTGTGTGTGTGTGTGTGTGTGTGTGTGTGTGTGTGTTGTGTCAGCAATAACATCTTTATAGTAGTGCTGCGCCTTGTGCCAATAAAACCTGGAAATTATTGCATGCACAGAGAGGGAGTGACAGAGAGAGAGAGAGAGAGAGAGAGAGAGAGAGAGAGAGAGAGAGAGAGAGAGTTTATGGGAGGTTGTTGACTCTATAAGTCTGTTTCATGGGACAAGTGTCTGACTATCACTGCGCCATAAAGATATGTGAGGACTCGTTCATTGGCTTATAAAAATATCATTAATTCCTGTCTCTCCTACCAGTCACTCTCTGCTGCTCTGAGGCCCATTCTTCTATTTTCTCTCTCTTAAAGAAGTGGTGCCATTTTATATGATTTTTTTTTAAGTCATAAAAAAAAAGAAATGCACATTTTTAGGAGACTGCCCTATTGGTCAACTCATCTGTTTTAGACAATGTGAAATTATCCATGTGTCCCTGGTAGAGCACTGGCTCCAGTGCTTCAGGCTAACACTTTAGAATACACTATATTGAGAAACAGGATGATGACAGCTACTTTTATGTCAAAAGAGAAAATGAGAACTTGTAGCAGCCCTAAAGCAAAATAGCAATTTTAACATTCAAACAAGTGATTTTAAATTATATTTAGCAAGGCCTGGCAAGTTAGTCTGGAAGCAAAATGTGATACAAGAATGAGGCACTATTTTGAACTATTTCACAAAAGACTACACTCCCAGTTTCTATAAAGGAAGTGAGGGTGGTGGGCGATGGGAGACTGTGAAAAGCTAAAATAAATCACTGCAGTGAATGAATAAATGGTTGCTCATCTGAAATTAAACTAGGCTGCATCAGCTATACTGAGTTAATTACATTTAATTTAAATCTAGGCCACATTAGAAATACCACTGACAACTTTTTATGATTAAAACGCCAGTCTCTTTACTTTGGACACAGCTATTCACCTACTGTCTCTCAACCTAGTATTTGCATGGTGTGTTCATACTATCAAGGTCATTTGCCTGACTGGCAAACCTCACATAAATGTGATGTATTGCTTTGATAAGAATACATATTGACACAACATGTGCTGCTGCCTTGAGAAGTAGCTCAAATATAGTAAAAGTAAAATACGTGAAGAAGATTGAGTAAAAAATATAAATAACCAATGATAACTAATAACTCAAATACACTGAAAGTAACTCAAATAACTAAAACATTTGTAGAAACACAACATTTTTTAAGATAATGTCATGCCTCTGTCTTCTTCCTCACGCCTGCATGTAGCTCCTCAGTGTTGTGCATTGAAAGCCAGATGAAATATGCAGAGATCATGACTATCAATCATGCATATATACGCATACTGTATTGTATGTGTTGGATATGCATGCATGTGTGTGTGTGTGTGTGTGTGTGTATTTGTGTGAGTGTGTGTGTGTTCAGTATGCGGCAGCGTGGGATGTTATCCCACTGGGTATGAAAATGGAAGTACAAGAAAGAAATGTGTGTGTGTGTGTGTGTGTGTGTGTGTGTGTTTGGGGAAGGGAAGGGGGGGTTATCACATCAGTCTACTGTTACCATGGGAACTGGGAAATACCGGTTACCCACATTCAGGTCTTCATCTCACACTTCTCTCTCTCTCTCAACCTCTTAGTGCCCTCATCTCGCCATCATCCCTCCCTCCCCCTCTCTTGCCTCTCTTCCTTCCCCTCTTCTCTAAATCGCCCCAGTTCTTTCAGTCCTGGCATCTCTCAGCTGCATACCTCCCCCTTTCTCTTTTCCTCTTTTTCTTTGAAACTCTCCGTCCTCCATTCTGCCGTTTCCATCTCCGTCACTCTGCATTCTCTCTCTCAAATTTCCCTGTCTCTATAAAAACTCATCCAGCTCCTCTCTTCCACTCATCCGTGGCATTTCCAACATCATTTTTTAAAAATCCTGTTCGCCTCCTTCATTCTCTTCTTCCATTGTCCTCCCTCTATCTATCTCTGGTGCTATTTCTTTCTAAGGAATACATTTATTTAAAAAAAAAAAAAAAAAAAACACAAGAAAACCCCCTCATTAGCACAGAGGATGATTTGCATATCTTTCCTCAGGCTGCAGTGATAGATGGATGACGATAGTAAGGCTTCAAGTATCCTGACCTGCTGACTGCACCAGTGGGAGCAGAAGAATACATATCTTATGATTCAATAAGCCAGCAGGGTGCACTTGCAGCAGTGCTGGCCAGCCCTCAGTCCAGAACCCCCCCTCACTCTGTGGTGCTCCTAGTGAGCACAAAGAAACACAGTTATCCTATATATTAGCTTTATTTTTTATTTTGTTTCAGAGTAGTTTCCTTGATTACTGGAGTAAGACTAGCGAGCTGTAATTATGTTTTCGTTGAATTGCAAGCCAGTGGAGCAATGTAATCTATTTACTAAGTTTCGGATTGTTACACTGTGACTCAGTAGACAAAGGTGTTCTAACTGGGTATTTAAAAATAAGAAACCTCATGTGGCTTCCTGTGGCTTGTTGAAGAATTGAGCTTGTAAAGGGTGAATGTGTGGTTATCATCTCTGCGGCGTGTAATATCAATGTCTACTGATGTGTATCATGTTGTCCTCATGTTTGAGTTTTTTTTTTTTTTTTTTTACTCCAAGAAGACTGACTGAGTGACTTAGGCATCAGCTACTGTGATTTTAATGAAAAATAAAGAACTACCTGCCACTCATACCTTGATAATGCAACAGCACCTGAAACATCTCCCAGGGGAAGATTCTCACTGCAGGCATCCTCATTCAATCTTTTTATCTGTCTCTGACTCACAAACACGGTGCTAACACATGCTCTCTGTAACTGCCTCTCTTTCACACACACACACACACACACACATCTCACACACCAGCGTGCAGTGAGAGCCCTCCTGATGCAGTGTGCTTGCATATGTATTCATCATGAGTATCACTATTCTCTCTGAGGTTCTCTCTCTTTCCGTCTCTGCATGGCTCTCATCTACTCTATCATTTATTATGTCAAACAGCATCACCCTTATATGAATAGCTGCATGAGCTCTATATACACTGTAACGGTAAATCAAACGCTGGGTAAACTATGACCTCCAGTCGAAGATGAAGCCTCAGGGGCATGGTGTTTGTACATTTTGCCGTGGGAGTGGCACTAATGGAACGATCACGAGTTCACCAAAGTTGACAGGGTTCATCCTCTGTGTAGCATAAATGCGCTGTCCAAATTTCATGGCAATCCACTCGACAGATTTTGAGACAACAAATCTGACATTTTGGCCTAAAAGTGGCACAGGAAGGAAAGGTCAACAAAATCAAGCAGTCTTTTTGAATACACTCACTAAATATTGTGGCATTCCTATTAGATTTAGTGATACCTTGTGTGCATGTTTGACATTTTGGCCTGATGGTGGTGCTGTGTTGCGTTGAAAGTGTTGACACATGGAAGAACAGAAGTACAGTTGTCCCTCGCTATAACGCGGTTCACCTTTCACGGCCTCGCAGTTTCGCGGATTTTTTTTAATGCAATTTTGCATGCTTTTTTTTTTTTTACAGCATTATACTGGACTTATTTTTCTACGAAGGTTTGAACTTTGAGAGTTTAAACAAGAGAGAAAAGTGAGAAAATGTTAATGCCTGTCTGAGAAAAGTGTATAAAGTGTGTAGTGAGGGGTTTTACAGCCTTAAAACATCTAGAATAACTGTAAAAAATAAAGCTGACTACTTCGCGGATTTCGCCTATTGCAGGTTATTTTTAGAACGTAACCCCTGCGATAAACGAGGGACCACTGTACAGACAGTCTGAAACCGTATATGACGTGAATTTGGGTCTTACACATTAAGCCTAAAAATTCCACAATTATAAAGGAGGTTAATGCAAGTTTGTTGGGTTTGTGCTCCGTTACAACCCTGACAGTGAAGGGGGGGCTACTTTTAGTTGCATTCATTGAAATAGTGAATGCACCAGCTGTTATTACCACTTCGAAGTAGAATAATTTCTCCACACAGAGGAGGATTGACGCTTGTAAGACTCAGCGTATAATAGTCGGTTATTTACTTGAATCAATTAGTCAATTTTTCCAACTCATAGGATCGACTGTCGCTGAGAATTTACACTGAAAATATGGGCTGAAGGAAATAGTGATTAATTGGAAATCAATTTTTTGTCCTCCTCCAAGTCAGGTAGGAGCTGATTTATGCTAGGCAGGCTGTCAGGGCTATTTAACAGTAGGAAAACATTGCTCTCTGCATGGAGTCCGCATATCTTCCCTCATTCTTTTCTTCTTTGCTTCTCTCTCTGTCTTATCCCAGATACTGACCTTTCACTGTCATTCTTCACCACGCCTCCCTCGGTGCTCTGAGACGGTGTTTTTTGGGCTCATGGCTGTACAAGATGGTAGTCTGTCGCATGTTTTTAAATCTATTTTTCCCAAATGTTTTCCTTTTTGCCATCATGCGCATATCCTCATGCATTCCTGATGTGGACCTTCTCTGTTTGCATCTTGTCTTTATGCCTTCACAGCAGGCTTGTTGGAGCAGTTTATTTGAGCTGTGGCACGTTATCTCCTGTAGTTCAGGGCATTCAGTCAAATGAGCACACTGCTCTTCAAACTCGGGTGACAGCAAACCACGTGTGGAAATGGGTTTGTTCAGAGTGAGAGCATAACCAGTCACAGAAAACAACAACCTTACAAGACGTTTTAAGAATATGAGACACGGATAGTGACATCTGTAGGGTCGGGATATCAATATGAGGATTCAATGAGTTTGGGTGGTAATTTTGGCTTATTGGTTAAGGTTTGGGTTTGGCATAAGTTGTATCCTATGCCATAACTAACCCAAACCTTAACCATAACTTATTAGGGAAAGGCTACATAGAGTGAATGAATATAAGTCAATTAGTTTGTTCTGTTGCTGTCCTAGGAAAGAAAAACCTGCCTCCTCCACAATTCTCTGGTTAATTAATCCAATTAATTGTGCATCTACCAGTTCTAAAAGGATACAAAAAGAGATTATTTTTCCATTGCCTATTGCAATATGTTCCCAGTGCATTTTTATGAGAATGTGTCTTATGTTACTTTCTTTAAAAACAACAACAACAACAAAAACACACCTGCTTGAGACTTGAGGAATCTCAAGTCGACTTGGGGGTTTCGGGGGGCAGCCCTAGATGTCTGACAGCCAGCCATCCCTCATGCACGGAGAGCCTGACATAACAAAATGAACTATGACGACCAGAGAATTCATTTGCCAAAGAAGGCCAGTTAGTTTCTCAGTAGTGTGTAAGAACAATTTCAAAGGATCAAACTTAGAATGATTCATTAGATTACTACTTGTTTTGGAGAGCAGAGCTGCCTTGTTCATTATGCCCCCAATTTCGTCTGTTTCCCTTGAAGTGGAGATAAACACTAAGAGAGTGCTCGGTCTCTCACTACCATTTATTTTCTCATCTCTTTTTTTTTTTTTTTTCCTGGTGGTACCATTTACTCTCTCTCAATCTATATATCTCCCTGGCTGTCCTACTCCCTCCTGTCCGCAGTACAGTAGTTATATTGACATTTTGATTCAGGATCATTGAGCCCTGCATGGTTTGAAATAATGCTGTGTGTGGCCTCCGAGAGACAATTACTCACTGGGACTGACTGCACCACAACAGAACTGCTGACACTGTATGGGGCTGTGCCTGTGCGTGTATGTGTGTACAAGTTTGAATTTCAGGGCTTTGATCCTCAGGTTTTTTTGATCCTCCCCTGGGTAAATCTCTTGTTTTGTTGTTTGCTTGTATTTTCCCCTGACCTTCTGTTCCATTTACCAAAAAATTTTCTATGTACACTATTGTATGTGGTGTAACAGGGAGCCTGATGTTTTTACTTTATTGTTTTGTTTACCCTGTTTTCATGTTGGTTAATAATTGAATGCAGATCATAAAAATAAATGTGTTATTGTGGCTGAGAGGAAACAACACATTTTGAGGACAAAAATAACTCTTTCAGGGCCGTTTGGTACAGTTAAGTAAGCAGTTCCTGGGATAAAAGCTCTCAACAAAATGGTCCATAAAATCAGTTAAAGATAGAGAGGAAAAGATAGCGTGGGTGCATTCATTAGGCTAAGTCAAAGTATATGGAGTTGAAAGAGAGAGAGACACACACACACACACACACACACACACACACACACACAGAAAGAGATACAAAGAGCAAGCTGTCAGCTTTGCAGGCTAAGTGGACCACATTGTCTTGTTGCAGAGAGAGTGAGAGAAGAGAGAAAGAAACAGAGAGGTGGATGAGAAAAAGGAGAGAGTGAGCCAGAGAGAGAGGCAGTGCGGGTTGTTGATTAATGGAAGTAGGAGCCATTACTGAATTTCAAGATATAGTGAGATGTCTGGCCCCGTCATATATGGTCCCTTAAAATGTCTCCTAAATGGCACAAAATGTCATTTGACTGTGTATTTGGACTGTTCATATAGGTATAATGATAACAGTCACACCACTTCATGCTAATGATTCATGTAGGCCTGTGGTTGCTTTAAAGATGATGTGTGAAGCATTTCACCGCCCAAAAAAGAATTCTGTCATTATCTACTCAATAGATGTATTTGTGTGTATACAACACACAGGAGGGAGGTAGCTGGTGCAACTCAGCAGCAGCCCTCTCCAACACAAATGAAGTCAATAGGTGCTGCTTTTTAGAGTTCCCAAAAGAACAACAAAAACAAGCCCCTGTTAAAGGCTGTAGCAGAGAATTGGCAAGGGTGAGGGAGTAAATATAGGTCTGTTCCATTTAGGATGTGACTGACTGTTTGGCTTCAGAAGTTGCACGGAGTCATTTTGCTTTCTACTCTAAAAAAAACAAAAAAAAACACTATCCATTGATTTCAGTTGTTTTGGAGAAGGTTGCTACAGAGCAGCTTCCTCCCTGTGTGCTGTATGGACAAAGACACTGGCATGGGTTTAGCAGATCAGGTTTCAGTCAGATAGCTCACATAACCATGTTTTGAAATTCATATACAGAGTTATAGTATTGTGACATCATGCTCTGATTTGATCACTCTCTGTGAACATGTGCCTGAACAAGCTGAGAGAAACGGGGTGCCAACAGGTATCTTACCCACTCATAGTGGTACTGCTTTGCTGGTTCAAACAGACTAACCTATTGGGATGGTGCATTTGACTTGAACCCCGCCCCCCTCAAACCCAACAGATAATAGGCAAAAGGGATGAAACGTAGAAAGGGACCACAAAGAGAGGCCCCTCCTGGCCAGTTAGGTGTACTACATGTGACGACCAGGTTGGGCAAAAAATTAAAAAATCCAGATAAATATGACTACAATATATTTATATGTTTAAAAATGCTACACACAGCACCTTAAAGTGATCACTTTTATAATCTCATGATACGCCCTCATATAATATTCTGATTCTCAGAATAAATTTAATCTATTTAAATAAACTAATTTTGAAAGCCACTACAGTTACAGTATAGTAATGACTAATCTTCTTCCCACTGTCAGCCAGTGTGACACCTTGCTAACAAGTATCTTTAAGCCACGTTGTCCTTTTGAAGGGAAGCTGAAGGACCTTCTCTCTGCATTTTTTTTTTTTTTTAATTTTTTTTATGTGTTTTCAAACACGTCTCTGTAAGGCTGATAACCAGTCTCCTCTACAGGTGTAGCTTATCTCTGCTGGGGAGAGACATATACTGTGTTTACATGCACCCTAATAATCAGGTTACTCACCAGTGTGCAGCCGTTATCGGATTTCTCAAGTGCCGTATGAATGAGAAAGCCAGTTCCCATAACTGGGATATGAGATGAAGAGAAATTGGAGTAAGGCAGCTAGATTTCTCCTGGAGAAACTTGATTACTATGCCACGTAAACCCATATGCCAATTTGTAAACATCTTTTTCCATGTGTGCATTTGTGAGGGGAGAAAGTGGACAAGCAACTGACCTGATAAACACAATAAACATACACTGTACAATGCTTGGAAGTGTAAAAACAATACGCTCTTCATGGTCATTGAAAAACACTAAATAATAGGGTCAGAGGTCGGGGGGAAACCCGGTTAATGGGGAGTGCATGTATACAGGGCTTTGAGAAATTGCGATGCATGTATACACGTTACCAAGTTTGCCATAACTCAGTTACTCTGAATGGTCTGATTCTTCTCGTTTTCACTATTGAAATTATGTACCATGAGTATTATAACTATTGACGTGAATAATGCTATAAAAACGTGAATAATGCTGTGCTCTTTCATGGTGAATAATCAATCCTTTCATACAATTTTTCTCATTCTTTTGTACCATAAGGTTAAAATTTTGCCTTGGAGCAGTGGTATAACCTTCAAAAACTGCAGCTATTAACAGCTAACTCATAATATCTCCACAGTACTGTATATCTGTGTCAGCAAACCAGCGTACTATTGGGTGCTCTTTATGTGAGCCCTTTAGTATATCAACATTTATGAGCCATTTATGCAGTATTATTGCTCCATATCTATGGTTTCATGACTTGAATATTTCACTCAGAATTTCAAAGGGTTAGGAAGATGGGGGATGAGCAAAATATTCACATGGGCCTGTATTTAATTGCAGTAACTTATGAGTTAATATAAGCTCCATGTACCATCATCTGCTGCTCAGTGACAGGGGAGCAGTGGCAACCTGAAATCTTAAATAAGCAGGCAAAATGGGAAAATGTGGATGGAGAAAATGAGTGCAAGGTGCCCATTGTGCAACAGCTTCCACTGAATGCTCCACTGGAATGGATCTGCAGGTTTTAGAAAGTCAAATTTAAGAATTTTTAGACCTTTTCAATGCTGGGTGTTGGAGGATGTAAGACAAGTTTTAACACCTAGAATACCAAAAATAGAGCTGCGGAAGGCTGAAACTATAATTGGGCAGAACAAGAAAACAGACAACAGTAAATTCACTGTTACAGGACAAGATGTTTATATATTAATGCAGCACAACTACTGAATTTCACTACTTTTTCTTTTAATATCTTTTAATACCAACTTAACTAGTGAAGTGTTGTTTACATTTGTTTACATGGGAAACCTAATCATTTATCTCTTAATTTTAGTAAATTACAAGGTGGTGAAAATAAAACCAAGATGTACTGTACATTTGGGTACAATATTAATGAAGGCCTAAAATTTAGACAATTTAAGATAAGATAAGATAAGATAAGATAAAATAAGATAAGATGAGATAGGATAAGCCTTTATTAGTTCCACCACAGGGAAATTCACAGTGCTGCAGCAGCAACATTTCCTTCGGGATCAGTAAAGTATTTATCTATCTATCTATCTATCTATCAATCTATCTATTTAAAGATAGGAAAAAAACATAGAAATAATGGAATATATATAAATAAGACAGAATACAGAATAAAAAATAATAATTGAATGCTACGTAAATTTCACACTTTTTCTATACTTTTAAAGGAATACGCCAATGTTCTGGGCAAAATACAATTTTTTGGACTTTTCCAGTCTGAGACAATATGCTCGATACCATTTTTAACTTTGTACGTCCAGTGTTTGCGTTCCTATGGGTAGCATTTCATGTTAGCTTAGCATAAAGACTTGAAGCCATTGGCCTAGCTTCTGTCAAAGTGAAAAAAATCAACCTTACAGCAACTCCAAAGCTGTCTCATTTACACAGAGGATCATGTGGATTTAAGACACACGTCTCTCACCTATCAGTGCTCTGATAGGTCATAAAATTTGTTGGCCTGTTGTCCATTCACTACCACGGGTGTGACATACGTAAGACCTCACCCAAACGTAACCCTAACCTTAACCATGTGGGCGGATCCTGCCTGGAACTGTGGCAGGTTTCATGGTAACGCCTCTGATACAGTTGAAGTCAGCTGGGTGTCTTCAGCCCTGCACCGCCTGGGCACTCCAGTTTATGACCATAAGTAAAATGGGAGTCTGAGTAACCATGCATCATTATCTGCAGCTGACACGCATTATCTGAAAGGGGGGTCTATTTCACACTAAATTTCCACCTTGTCTGAGTCAGCATTGATGCTGGTGTATGTGTGTGTGCGCGTGTGTGGGGAGGGTGTGTTTAATCAAGGAATACCTTCAGAGGGAGTGATACTGTGATGCCCGTGGCCCATTCATACAGCAATATCCATATTTATAACCTCTTCATATATTTTTCATAAAAGTCTTCACAGCCTCCTCACTGTCCCTAGGTGAACCTCCCTTTTTCTTACATTATTTATGGCAGCTCACAGAATCTCTTACTTACGTATGTCACTGCATTTTCAATTTACATCTTTCCTTCCCTGACTTAATCTCTATTAGACGTTTATCTTTGATTTTCTCAGCAGCTGTATCCTCCCTCTTGTTTCCACCTCTGATCTGTTTCCTTTCTGTCGATCTCAACTCTGTCTTCTCACCACCTCTCGTCCCTTCTGGTTTCCACAAATCTCCCCTCTCTCATTCATCCTACCATGTTCTGTTTTGGCAGAGGTTTTGCGCTTTGTTGAGTGCCTCCTAGTTAACTTTTTTGTGCAACTATAGTGATGCAATGGGATGCCATGATAAAAAAAAAAAGGAGAGAGAAACGAGAAAAAAAAAGCATGCCCCCTCTCTCCTTCTTGGCACTTCTTCTCATCTCTATTATCTCTCCTATTACACAGTCCCTCACTTCAGCAAACCATTTTTACATTTCCCTTTTTTCTGTTTCTTTCCTGTTTCTTCTAATTTCTACACGTATTCATTGCCTCCCTCCACTTGTCCTGAGGATCAAAGTGCTGGACATGATGCTGTGTGTGTGATTGGTATTCACACTTCAAATGATTAAAATCACTGTCAGCCAGTTGTTCACTGCAGAAGAGCGTCTGCTACAGGTAAATGTACAAGCTAATGCAGCTCTGGAATTGCAGTTTCAAAGTGTCTTGCAAGCATCGTGCTAGGTGAGGAGTACTTTTCATATATGAATCTTATTATGATCCTGTGTACGCTGATACGAAAATACTGAGGCGTCTTCATGCGCAGAGAAGGATGATTGCTTTGAGAGGGAATCGAATTGGAGAGGAAATGAGGGGTAATTGAGTTTCCTCTGGTGGTGAAGGGTGGTGGCTGTGGGAGGAGAGGTGAAATAATGTGAAGGTGAAGCAGATCATGACCTTGTTGAGCGGAATTAAAGTTCAGAAGCAGGCGAGGGGTTAATGTGGAGCAAAAGGTTCAAGAGGTGATGGTGTGAGGGGTTGTAAGACAAGAGGTGAGAGGGGAGGGCGAGGTGAAAGGTGAACGGTGTAGGATTTAAAGCGAAATTTCACTTTGGCAAATCCTTTTCACTCGTTTGCATACTCGCTCTCTATGACGGCTACATCTGATAAGCTATGAAATCAACAGTGCCATACGGAAATGCATGGGAGGTTGGAGTTACCTGGGCAGAGAGGTGTGGAAATGAGATTAAGCTTTTTCTCTCTATTGCTCAGACTCCTGCTGTATCACTATGGGAACTGTAACAGATGTTCCACCTGCGTGTGTCAATATACAAATATTGTTACCTTCAAAGAAAAACCCGGCCTTGGAACAGCAGCCTCAACAGGATGAGTACTGCAGCTAGTGTTGATGGAGACACTGGTCTCTTCAGTGTCTGGGCTTCTCCCAGTATGATTGTTGAATGTTGGTGCAGAATGGTGGGCCTATAAAGAAGCTCTTTGCTTTTTGATTCTAAGGGACTGACACTAAAACCTGACTTCTATCGTTGGTGTTTCAGACAGTTGAAGTCAAACTCCATTGTTGCAGTGCTGGAAATATCATTTTAACTACAGGAACAAGAAAAACACACTGCCCAACAACAAAAAATACCCAGAGATGCACCGCACATTGCCAACAAATGTTTTTTAATTGTGTGAAAAGGACTGTGCTGCTCCTATTTTCACTTCTCATCAACTGTTGTGACCATCTCTGTCCATCACAAATATCAGTTGCATAAATGTTTACAGAATATGCTTTGGTGGCTCAGATGTCAGGGCTAACTTGCTAACTTCATGCTGCCACAAGTGTGGCCCCTATGCTGCTAGTGTCTCACTGGTTTGATGTATGTTAGAGGAATCCAAATAGTGGCAGAATGGGGTTTGTACATTTTGTCCTGATGGTGGCGCTATAGCAAAGGTCATGAGTTCACCAAAGTTGACAGAGTTCATCCTCTGGGTAACATGAATGTGTTCACCAAATTTCATGGCAATCTGCACTATTGATTTCAAGATATATCAGCTTAGAGTAGGAGACAGGCAGATGGCAAGAACAATGAAGCAGTGAAAGAAAAAATGAAAAAATGCTGCATGAAAGTTGATTGTTAATTCCATCTTGTGAACACTAGAAATAACCACCTTAATCCACTCAAAGATGGTTTAACATCATTTTACACAGTAGTGGTTTTAGGCATGGGCGAAGCGGGCAGCCGCCCGGGGCGGCATTTTTTCATGTCACGTGGGGGGCGGCACGAGTGGAAAAAAAAAAAAAAATCAGCAGCGCTGCAAAGCAGTTTTCTATTATCGTATTGATCTGAATATATATTTTTTCCATTGAAAATGCCCTGAAAAAACACCCTCGTCTAATATTGGGGGTCTAAGAAGCAAATACACATGTATTGTACTTGCATATGTAAACCAGTAGGTAGGCTCGCCTGATGCCACGATTACCGCGAATGGCCGCACTGCGCAGTCAATAATCAACCATGTCGTCTGTGCTGCTGCAGCCGTGTATGAACAAAAGTTCATTCATAATGAAAGGTATATATGGCAGTATTTGTGTGCCGCTCACCTGTCAGATCCGGCAGATCTGACCGGGTGGGCGCGGCACCGGTCGTAACACGGAAGGGCGCAAGGCAGTAATTTCGCCCAGGGCGGCAACATGGGCAGAACCACCACTGATTTTACAAGGGTCGGTTTCAAATTTTAAATGCACACATGACTATCTAGCGCATGTACAAGCAATAGTGTTGCTAAAATCCTGTTTATATCTCTAAGATCCTGGAACTGCTACTCTTCCTGTATCACTTCGCACCAGAGAAGCCGCAGTCACCACAAAGAATGGAGCAAATTGTTTGACTTTTCTGTGGTTTGTTTTCATCATTGAACACATATATGTATTTTGCTACATGTGATTTAACTCAAACTGTGTTTATTTAACAGTTTGGGTGGATCAAGTCAGCTATTTTTAAGAATGTTAGCTGGGGGGAAGTCCACCTCAATGGAAGGAGGCTAAGAGTACTTGGGGCATCCAGTCAGTATCCAGCACTCAGTAACGAAGATAGCACCACTACTGTACTAGGGAAATTCATGTTAGTGAAATAATATCATATTGTTCAAATGGATGAACTATCCCTTTAAGACCATGTCCTGAATGAAAGTTCAGTCATTGGGTTTCCACCCAAAATTTTTGGCATATTTTAAGCACATATTTCAATAAGAGAAAACATGTATTAATACGGGTTTTCATTAACTACGCTATGTGAATTATCTGAAAAGGATGCTTTTTATACAATGTAATCAAACGCCCACTGTCAAACAGAAGGTGAAGAGGCTGAACGACCTGCTTGTTATGGGAACAATGGTTATTACAGTCTTCAGTAAATGTGGCTGATCCAATGCAGCCAAGAGACACAAGGGGTCGTGCAATGGCTCATTTTGTTGTGAATAGACAT
Organism: Myripristis murdjan; assembly: GCF_902150065.1. Classification (NCBI taxonomy): domain Eukaryota; kingdom Metazoa; phylum Chordata; class Actinopteri; order Holocentriformes; family Holocentridae; genus Myripristis; species Myripristis murdjan. The sequence continues at coordinate 2,491,247 of NC_043985.1, read as the reverse complement.
TATCCTCCATATATGAGTGCCGGTGTCATGCAGTAGGTTAGCCTCTGTCACAGAACACCTCCAAATTCATGTTCAGGTTTATTTAGAGCCCAAAATCCCTCCCTCCCCCAGTGTAGAGTGTCCTGTCCTGTCATGTTTGTTGTCTGACAGAGGAATTGCTCCCCTGCTCCCCACTACGTCATCATCATGCAAATGAACTGTTTCTATCTCCCATTTAGCATTTCAACTCTTTCTCAAAATAGGCAAAAACCGCATCAAGCAAGTGTAAAAACCTTTTTGAGAAATTGGAGATTTTTTTTTTTTTTTTTTAATTTTGCCATCTCCATCAACCGTTTTAATATACTTTAAAATGTGCATAAAACTTGATGGATGGCTATCACTTGCAGCTCATTGTTTATCTTCGATTCTGTACATACTTTTTGTTTTGTTTATTTTTACTTTTGCATTTTCCTTTTTTACCTCTTCAAGTGTGTTGCGACTTGGGGTAAAATGCAATCCAAAACCAAATCAGACCTTGAAACTCTCTCACAGTGCATGCTGGCATTTTCTTGTAATAACCTTTCCACATCCATGCCCGTGGCAACTAGGCAATTTAATCAGTGCTCTCAGTGCGTGCATGCAGCTGATGATGAGCCATAAGTGGTATGGGCTACTGTGGGCAAAAGTGTAATGGGCTAGCATGACGCTGGTCTCCAGGCTACTCCAGCAGTTTATCTGTGGCTGACTTGACACAAACACACACAAGATCAGATTTTTAACTCTTTGCGGCACAGATCTGATCCTCTGCATGGCCATACAGAGAGCCAGTATGCTTAGACAGCCATGAACGATCCCTTTCTTGCTTGTTCCGCTGTGAGTGCATGGAAACTTTGCTTTGTGGGCAAGAATCAATGCACTGAACTTTACCATCTTTATCTCAAGCACCTAACACAGACCATGGGTGCTGACACCACCAGCCTGTGTTTACTCCAGCAGCGACAAACAGGCAGCTCTTCCATAACAACTCTAATCGGATACATTGCACTGATTTTCATCGGATGCACAGACAAGTCAAATAAATATGTATATCTGATATGTGTGATATGTGTGTTGTGAGTCTGAGGACTCACAACCTTGAACAGCTGCAGCCTGCACCCTTACCTCTGCTTCAGTGCAGGTATACAAGTGCCTGTATATCACAGCAGCCTTGGGTGAAATGATATCAGAAAGCTGTGTCAAGCAGATGCACCATTGTACTTAAGATTTCATCTCCTGACTTACTTATCAGTGCAAATGCTATAACAGCCGCAAAAAGGGGGATCTCACTTGAAGCTCAGTGCTTGTGCTGTAGCTGTAGAGTAGATGTTGTGTGCTTCTAGGACAGCTGATATACGTGTTATTTCCTCTGTGGGTGTTAGATGTTGTAAGATAATGTCTGATTGTATTAACTCTTCATGCAAATACTCAATGTCTTTTTATTCAGGTCTAGACAACCAAACATAACAAGCACAAACCGTTCAAAAGGATCAGCCGCCGTGGGACTGACACTGGGATAAGGATTATTTTTGGAGCAAGCAGGAACACTGGTCCTTTAGAAATTCTGCCCTGTGCTATTTAATTTTAACAAGCAACACTCAAGCCAGGGCTTCTGTATCATGGATAGTGGCCGTAAGCCTTTGCGAGCACAGCGGGAGCCAGCGTGTCTCCGGAGCGGTGGTGCTGTACCTCAGGCTGTGTGCTGCAGCATCATCATGGTTATTCAGTTAGCATCTACTTACTGCGCTGGTGGTGCCATCTGTGTCTGTTAGCCTCTGGTGCAGATCAAACCAGACCGTCTGCAACGAGAAGCACAACAACAACAACAGCAGCCACATGTCAATCAACCAGAACAACGACAGCAGCTACAACATCAAGCCAACATCAATCACTGATGACAGGAGACGTTAGACACACGTGGAGACATTGAGGACGGGAACGGACATGAAAGTGGGAGATGATGTCTTTTTATGTACATTAAAATAAAGTTCAGTAGGGAGGAGGGTTTGGAGAGGAGGTGGAAGCAGGCCAATGAAAGAGACAGGAAATGAAACAGAATGCTATATCAGCGCCAAAGATCCAGGCACACCAGACCATTAAAATGTCAGATCCTGCTGAGCAAGAAGAAAACAACATCATGATGCAGGACTGAAGTTGGCAGGAACCATTGAAAGAATAAAAAGGCAAAGAGCCCATGTGCAAGATATACTGATGTAGTTTCTAAAGTGTTAAAGTTCCACTTCAGGCCTCAGTTAGTCACATTCAAGAGTTCAGCGATAGGGAGCCAATTAGGACTATGTCCAAGCATGCTCTTCACACTCAGACATTAGGAGGGCCAGGTGGGCCACTTGCACTTTGTGTGTTTCAGTGTGATGATGACATTGATTTCTGGGTTTCTCCTCCATGCTAAGTGACTGTGAGTCAGAGTTATATAAACCTGCTGTAATAAATCACAGTCAGCGCTGTGGGCTACCGTCACCAAGGTGACTGATACCACTCACGGTTGCTACTGTGAATGAATGGTGTCTGAATTGCCAGCAGGGCGACGGAGACTTTTACAAAACACAACAGGGAAGTGAAGACAATGCAGTAAGCCTCAGTGGGCAAGTGACAAACACACTTACACATGCATAGACACACACACGTACACACACATAAAGACACCGAGCCCACAGCTTTGAAGATGAATGATTCGAGCTTAATATTCACAGCAGGATTTAAAAGGGAGATGTGTGTTTTGCTGTTCAGTGTGAGACATAAAAGAATTCAGGAGTACCAGGCGCTGTGTGCAATTTTCTTTCACAAACTTCACTGAGATACCAGTGGAGCTGGAGTGAAGAGCAAAGCCACCTCAACACAGTGTGCACGCCTTTGTATTTGCAAAGCAGGGTTTACACACATTTTTTGGCTGATATAAATCTTACTGATGTGGATTCATAGCATACATCTAACCAAGTAGTCACAAACTATGTTTCACATAAAGACTTTCTTTTAAAGGGAAGAATGCAGAATTAAAATGAATTCTTATTTTAATTGGCTGTTGTGGTTGTTGCTAGCTTTAAGGTCAGTTTACAGTATAGTTTGGCTATTTGTGGTTGATGCCACCAGTGAGTATCACATGTTTTGGCTGTCAATACATTTTCAAGTGTCGGTAATCAACAGCAATGGAGGACCATACACTTGAAATTTAATAAAGGCTGAAATGTTTCCCTGCATGTATGACACAGAATGGGCCAATTACAATGATGGGATTAAAAATTCAAATTGCTGGGCAGCACCTGCAGAAAACCTCAACACTGACGGTACGTTAAAGCCGTTGCGTCTGGCCATAAGAGTTAGGTAATCATATGTGTTACCCTTCTGGAGTTGAAATTCTTTGTCTATGCTTCTTTTCACTCTCTCTCTCTCTCTTTCTTTTTTTTTTTTTCTTAGCAAAAGTGATTCTTTTAAGCCCACAAATGCACATAACAGTACAGCAAGCAAATGACTGAAGATTGGTGGTGTGGTGTATAATCCCTCATATGTTTGTGCTGCGTATGAGTGATTGCTTCAAAAATCAATGTGGAGCAATGACAAATGCTGGTCACATTGTAGTGATGTCGATCAGGCAACAACAAACTGCCAAACTACAAACCTTTATGTTGATCACCATATTGCTGGAGGACATATTGTACAGTTTATCCATCCTTTGTTATTCATCACTATGTTACTGAATACAAAGACATTTGAGGCTCATTATAGTGCAAGTTGTCAAAGACAGCATTCAGTTCTTTCACCTAGAGAGAGAAAGAGCTTTATCAATGTGCCATGTCAGTATGCAGCCTCGGTAGGATCTTCATGGATGTGCATTAAGACTCAAAGGCTACCATCCTGAGACTGGCTTTTCAAGGGTAGAAGGAAAAAAAAAAACACATATCTTCTTGTGGGAGGTGCAAAGACACCAATACATAATCATACAGTGTTACTAAAAGGAAAGAGAGAGAGAGAGAGAGAGAGAGAGAGAGAGAGAGAATTTCACTTTGAGGAGGACATGCAGGTGACAGGGTTTCCAGTGCCTATCACGAAGCAGAGGAGCTCTCACAGGACACGACTGTATTTTAATCTCGTGAGGTGCCACATGACTCAACGTGCTGCTGGCTTTGCTATTCATTCAGTAGACAATTCATGATCCGCTCTAATACTGGTTGGTAAAATTATTTCCTTTTCAGGAGAGGGGACCTACCCAGTCAAACTAAAATTCTGCAGATTTCTAAAAAGTTGGGAGACCTTGATACTTTTCTTTATTCTTTGATATATTTTTCAAGGGTTATTTCTAAGATAATGTATTCTGTTCACTGAGAAAACCAAAGTAGAAAATCACATTAAGATGTGACAACCTCAAGAACGAAAAGTATGGTGGTACATTATATTTAAGATAAGACAGCTATGTTACCTTTTTTTATTGTTGGTTGAGTCAGTGCGCTGTAGCTGTAAAGTATTTCAGTGAGGGAGCTACGTTATGGATGTGAACAGCACTGGGGTGCATTGTATTCAACTTCCACACACTCAATAAATTCACCCACTGTCCTCAAGTGTCTCCAATGCCCCATATTGTTAAATATTAATCTTGACTAGGGTCATACAGGCTTTTGTACCTTGTTTTGCAATCCGGCATCCGACTCAATACTATACTATTAGTGGCACTTGGTTAGAGACTGCATTCATGCGATATTTTTGTAGCCAAAATATAAGATTCCTACACAGAAACCATGTTCACATTTTCCCAAGTCATTTTTCACTAGTTGGAAATTCAAAAAGTGCTACTTCTGCATGATTTTTCCCACTTTGCCACACAAAGTCATCAACATGGGCTATTTTGACAAGCATGGAATTCATCATGAAGACATGACCAGTGGCACACTTTGAAGAGCCAAGCTTCTCTCCCACGTCGTTAGAAAGAGTTGACAAGTCAGACCTCTGATCTGTCTTACACAGTGTGACTGAAGAATTAGTTTTGAAGGTTTTGTGCATTTAATGAAATGTACAGATAAAATGTATTTGTATCAATATAGAAAAAAGGGAGCTGAAAGGCTGGATTTCCCCTACATCCTCACAAGTTACATCACAATTTTTGGTATATATATTGCCATTCATTCAGTCATTCATTCATTCTCTGAATCAACAATTTTGCCAATCTCAGATTTTTGAAAAACACAAACAAAATGTAAGTGTCGTATAAATAAATAAATAAATAAATAAATAAATAAATAGAATTCCATATCAGTTTTTGGAGCAAAAAAATTAAAGTTATCCTAACACCATCTTCTTAAAATGGTGCCCAGGAATACCAAGGTCTCTTGGGGCTCAGCTGTCCAGGACAGCTAACCAGGACAACACTTCCCTAAGTAGAGAGCGACCTCAAATCTCCAAGGCTAAAACTCAATAGAAACTCTGAAGTAACCCATTACATTTCTTTTCCCCAAATCTCGAACTTAGCAAAAGTTTTTCAGGGTATTTTATCTCTGCGCTACCTTGTCAACATGAAGCCATTTCTGTTCTTTAGAAACATTCAATTCACACCCATAGGAGACATGGAAGCTTGCAGGGAAGCATTTGACTCATATACCAGGTAGTGCTGAGGTACATTTGCTTGCTGGTAGTCTCAGAAAGATCAATCCATGCATGAAGTGCTCCATGGACTTTATAATTACATTAATATCTTTCAAAGCTGAAAAAAATCTTAATTAGCAAAGAACAAGTTACATTTAGACCATTTAGACTCCACTGACAAAAAAATGGAATAAGAATAATAATAATTTTAGAATACATTTTAATTGATTTGTTGCTGGTTAAAGTTGCTGCTAAATTACATGCACATCCATGTTGGTCCGTGTTGGTCAGTCAATAATAAATTGTTCTTGTTCCATTTCGACTATTGTAGCTTTAAAGCAAAATTGAAGTTTGGTAGAGGTTGGGTTGTACAGTGGACATGATAAACAAGGTTGTGGTGAAATATCTTCATTAGTTGATCTGTGCTCCTCTGGGCTGCTAATCTACAATACTGTATTTCTATCTCCACATTCTCTATACTCCATAGCAAAACAGCTTCCAGAATGACACATTTAGTGCATAAACAAATGCGAACAAAGTGGATTATGCCAATATATATTAAAAAAAAAAAAAAAAAAAACAGTATTACAAGTCCCAGTATTCATTATTTGAGGAAATTTAACATCTCACTTCATGTTATTTTCCTATTAGATTTGGAAAGTAAATACAACAGGAAGCATCTGCAGGAAACCTCTACATAGCAGCCCTGCACCAGGAAGAAACAACCTGATAGTACTTTCATAAATAATTGTAATTACATGGATTTGGGAACATTCGGGTACTGTGACTTTGAGTACTGTGTCTCATCCAGGTTTGCTTTAATGTATTGCCAATCTGTCCAATTCCTGCCTTGACATTTTTTTATGTCTGTGTGTGACAACTTGACCCCAGTGTATTGTATATTCTTTGAGGTTTTTCTTTCCTGACAAACATTAGGTTTTATTTTCACCACATTTGTCTGCTGACTGATACTGATACAGGAGCTTGCATGAATATGCAGTGTCAGTTTGCATTTATTCTGTGGGCGGTTCTGAAGGTGTATAAGAGACTGGATGAGTTTAGACAACATCAGTGTCAGCTCCCATTTTCCCCTTGCTCAAATTTCAAGCCTCAATTAATTACGGGCTACATTTCCACAGTGACGAAAACCCCTCATTCGTAACCACTCCTGGCACAGATCTGACCTTGTCACGCCCGTCTGAACAGGGCAAAATCAGATTTGGCATGGTTTCTCAGTGTGTAGGCAACCGTGAGAAGATCTGAGCCACTGTTAAACAGTCAGTGTGGTTTCAACCACTCAGACGCATAATGACTCCTCTGGTGGTGTTGGGGGGTCACAGGTCACACTGAACAGTTTTTCAGCAGAAAAGATTCCAAAACGTCTGGCAAAATGAAACTAACTCTGTGAATCAATCTCAAACATGCAGGGCAATTTGTCAGAGCCGTATGGCATTAGCATCTAGATTAAGCAATAGGGAAGGATACGTATGAACATCCGCATGGCAGTGCACCATGTTCAGTTATTCTTAGCTCTCGCAGAGACAGTTGAGTCTGCTGGGGCTCCATTAGGCTTAACATGTTCACTATACAGGATGAAACTCAATGCAATACAGGCAGAGGAGCAGAGGCAGAGGGAATACTGAGGAGGGACAGTAAAGAGTGGCAAAAAGAAGAAGGAGAGAAGGAAGAAGAAGAAGAAGAAAGAGGGGGGAGGAGGAGGAGGAGGAAGAGGAGGAAGGCAGCAGGAGCCAAAGAGTGAGAGAGCTGAGAACTGTGAAGCAGAGAGCTGTGAAAAGAGGAGGATTGCATCATTGCAATAGTTTAGATATCAGGCCTTTTTAACTGCCTCTTCTCTCTCGCTCTCCCTCTGCTTCCTCCACCCCACACTGCTATTTCCCCGTGTCCATCCTCTTTCCTCCCCATTCCCCCTTTACTCCTTCCTCCATCCTGTCTTTCTAGTCTCTCCAGCCCTCCCTGCTTCCACCTGTCACTTTAGCAACAACCAGTTGAGCCCAATGCAGCAAAAGACAGCTTGATAGAAATGTTCACCTTGAGGACAAGACCACTGACCTTTCACTGTCGATAAATGATCGAAAGAGTTCAAGCAATCTAAGGGAAAAGCAGAGCTTGAATGTTGAAGGACCACACCAGTAATTTTGCATGTTGAGGCAGAAAATCTGCAAAATGTTTATACTTCCTGTTTCTGTTTTCCAAACCAAGCAGTCATAGTTTACAGCTTGACATCATTTTCCAACTGTTTATCCAGCTATGGGTTTCCATTCATCCCATTATGATATGAGTGTGACTGCAGCCACACACACACACTGGCATAAATAAGAGACATGGGAGAGAATGGAGACAATGTGTAATCCACCGAAAAACAACTTAAACATGTTGAACAAAGAAATACAAGCTGCATATATTGTTTACAGAGAAAAACAGAGAAACAAAAATGTGTGTGTGTGTGTGTGTGTGTGTGTGTGTACATTTTACAAAACAAGTAGAAAATATGGTATCAAAACTGCTGCCTCACTCATAATGACAACAGACTGTAAATGGAATTAGGCTCATATTTTAAATGAAAAGGGGCCACTCGGCCACTCCCAGGCGGTGAGGGAAAAAGTAAAGTGAGAGAGCATAGTTAGGCTCACATTTACATTTATACACGCTAGGTGTATTATCCCATATCAAAACAGTACGTTAAAAGCCTTGCTTGAATAAACAGAATTAGGCCATCAAACAAAAATGCATTCGAATATTACATTTATTTCAGCCTCAGAGCCTACTGATACACTCTCGATGCAAAAGCCGAACTCTGTCCAGCATCCACAAACCGGTCTGTCCCTCAGCCATCTCAGCACAGACAATGAAAATGTCCCTCAGTAAGAGAAGATAAAAAGCTCTGTTTTAATGTTCTAAGTGCACACTCTGCAGAGGACAGCGCAAGTGCATTTAGGGAGTGTCCAAGTCCACTTTTGCTATTTTAACAGTGGAATAAAGGTGCATGGTTCAAAACAGTTGTACTTAGTCTCTTAATTAATAATATGTGTGTTCTGGATGTAACATACAATTAACTGAGAGTGCCATCTCCCGTTCACGTTAAAAGCCAGGTACACTTGTACCTTGATGGACTGCGATTATAAAGGCACAGTTTCTAGGTAAGAAACACTTCTCTGAAAAGGAAATGGATCTGCTCGTGCACAAAGTGAAAGCACACAAACAGATCATCGACAGCCACAGCAGGATTCCACCTGAGGAGAGGCAAGTGTGTAACAAGCAGACTGTACACTGCCTAAATAGGGCAATTTGTCTACAATGCGCCTGGCCACACCTCATTTCCAGAACGTGGACGCTCAAAATGGGTGCGTAAGTGCATTTGCTATTTTTGTGCTGTCCATTGGACAACTACGTTAGGACATCCAGATATACAAAAGACACTTGCATTGCACTCGATGTTGCTCGCAGATGGTCCTCAGCATTATCTCAATGAGTCTCTCAATGATATTTGTGAACTTGTTTTTCTATTGTTGTGGCAGACCCCTTGATTTCCTGGCTGCACTGCATGTCCACTTGACCCTTGAGCTCACTCCTTATTGACGTTTTGTTGTTGACTCTTTGCTCCCTTGGTCAGACATATTAAACTTGATCTATCTTTCAGACAGCTCATGTGATGAAGTAAAACTTTGATGCAGTAAAATAGCACAATAAGTTATTGATGGCACCACAGCACTCTCCTTATGCAGCCATTCCGCCGACTGCATCACCTGACTCCAGAAGCAGAGCATTATAAAGTGGGTGTGTCAACCAAAAATTCAAACATAAAAATCTACAGATTTTCATTATATATTGGGAAGTCTTTAGTTCTCATGCATTATTTGCAATATATATATATTTTTAAGATTTAAGATTTTTTTTTTTTTTTTTGCATTTTTGCTTTATTTGATAGTGGCAGTAGAGAGAGACAGAAGCAGCAGGGGGGAGAGAGGGGACAAAATGCATAGCTTGTGTAGGTAGTGGTGAGATAAATGAAAGCATACTATAGTTTTAACCCTCCTATGATTAACATCATTTTTTTTTGCTTCATATTTAATGAGTGTTCCTAATGTAATGAGCACTACTGGGTAAACATGAAATTGACATGATGATATGTTTTCAATGTCCTGTACACACTTTGTAACGCATTGGTCATAAATAACAAAAATCTGTACTTAGAAATAATATAAAGCCATTAAAACACCAAAAATTAAAATTTCTTTCCAATTTTAGATCAATCAGTGAGATTTTATGGTGATTTGCATATTTTTCAATTGTCGCGTAATACGAATACTGGATGTATAAGTGGGGTGGGGGGGAGTTATGTTTTATTTAAAGAGCTATTTAGGTCATCAACAAAGAAACATAAAGTACTTGACACATAAACTTTGATAACAATTTTAGTTATAATAATTTTGTGGAAGTTTAAACTGCAGGGGTCAAATTGACCCCAAACATAAAAGATGTTCAAAAATGTGAACATAACAGGAGGGTTAAAAGTAATTTCACTCAGGAAGACTACTTGCATCACTCAGCCTCTCTTTTGCATCATTAGCCTATTGCAAGCCACTCCGTCTTTCACAAGCCCCTCTCATCCAACCACCACTTGCTCAGTTTTCACACAGACCCATTCATAATTGTCTCTCTATTCGTTTTAAGGCACTTCTGTCGAAGGCAGCCTCAGACAAAGCCAATCAGCTTACCTGCCTTTCTGCACTCATGCATGAGATTCAGTCAGAACCTCTGTCTCCCATTCACCTGTCAGGTCTTCTTTCCGATCTGACTTGTTGCTTGCCCCTGCATCTTCCCACCACCACTTAAGTAAAGGCTCCAGGGGGGAAGGAGGTAAACCACTCTCATTTCCCCCTTTCGAATGGCTCTGCTCTTCATGAGAGCCTGACCTCCCCAATTTGCATAAAAATGTTATCTCATTCAGCAAGTCTCTTGTTTATTTTCACATTAGTCTTTCCTGATTGAAATAACTTTAGTGTAACAAAAGAAATGTAAAATGTGCATTCCTCACCTTATTTTCCAGTCGCCCAATAAGTTCAGCCAGACGGTTGATCTGAGCTTCCAGCCCTTCTTTCCTCACCTCCACCACACCTAGAACACACACACACACATACACACACACACACACACACAAACATATATGCATTCATTAAAATACATTCTTTAAACGGATGCTTAATCCCCATTCAGTGCGTCTTTTGTACACCTGGATGTTATGCATTTTCACACTATCTGATTGTAATCCAATCACCCGGTTGCAGATTAATGTCAAGGGTAACGGCTGTCACATATACACACATACACACACACCTCTCTTCCAGTGTCTGATCTTTATTTTCCCTTTTCATTCCTTTTCTTGTTCTTGTTTTTTTCATTGACTTTATCGCTTTCCCTTATATTTCTCAATTTCTCATTATTGTAGCTGTTACATAATGTCAGTCTTTGAATCCAGGGCACAGTCTGTAGAGTAGACAAATCTGTTCAGCGAGATAAAACTCCATCCATGGTGGTCTTTGTGTCACATTTGGGGCTATACTGTGATTCCTCAAAAATTTCTGGTTGTGGAACAGCACAAGAATCTCACACAGTCTGACCAGGGACTGCACAGAGACAACCAAACTCACAAAATATGCTCTCGCTCTTTCTCTGTTGCATTTCCACTGTTTCATCATGAATATTTCATGTAAAGACAGAGTTCCAAAGAGACTGATAAATAGCCAATTATATCTGTTTATCAGTGAAGGGTATAGCCTGTTCAAAGACAGTAAAGAGATGGATGGATGGGAAGTCAACGCCTTTGAGGTGGTGTGTTTGCTTGACATTTATTCTAATGTGATTTTTAAATACCCAACTATGAGGGACTCTCGGTAATCAGCTTTGGTTTTAAAGCACTATTTCACTTTAAAATCTGCAGTACAGTAGAGGAGCCATTAACCTCCATCATTTGCATAAAGTCTTTAACATCTCTCACCATCAGTAACCAAAGAATGGAATAATATTACCTGGGTTTACTTGACTGTGTGTGTGTGTGTGTGAAACTGCACACCACTCTGGTTCATCTCAGGGCGTTCTTCGCCTCCAGCTCCTACATTTATTCTTCGCACCTTTACACCTTGGACTGCATTACTGCATTTACACCATGGCCAAAAACAGGGAAAAGTAATTCAATTAGGGAGCAATATGCTTCTAAACTAAAACTTTTCTGCCCACACTATTTTTGTTCAGGTCAGACTAATATCGGGAAAAGTCGAGCAACGGAGACACTACCAGATGATTTGGCTAACATTATTCAACATGAGGCACAGAGTTATGAATTGGACTAAATACAGCACAGGCCAATACAAAAATAGCTCAGTTAGCTCAGTATGGGTGTTGATGTTGTGCTGATGTTTATTAATCACTGTGGTTTTGAAGTAGGCAGTTAGTATGGCTGTTGTTTTGGTTAGCTACAATAAGTTTTTATGAACTGAATGTGTCATTAAGCAGTGATATAGAATGTTTAAACTATTGGCAGGGGCTGTATGTAATCTGTATATGGCTTTAATGGGCATCATCAAGCCAATCAGATTGAAGTATCTGCAGTGGTCATAGTGCAAACATAAGATGGTTGATGATATATGATATGAGGACTTTTTGGTGCTTCTTGGTGCATGTTTCAACATTTTCTCAGTGCTACCTTGGTTTAACCCTATAAAGCCATTTGTATCATATATGATACACATTTTCAATTCCGTTTTTCATTTTCAGTTTAATCAATACTTGACCAAAATACTGTTGTATACCTTTGAACACTTCCCCTGTTCACCCTGGACCATACCATTGGCACTTCAAGTACATATCATATATCATACACCAGAAAGGTCGTGTAATAACATATTTTTTGATTTTATATATATATATATATATATATATATATATATATATATATATATTGTTATAGGACTAAATAAAGGGTTCACTTTCAAAAAATTGGAATTTTCTGCCAATTCTTTCATAGTTTAGGCTTTATAGGGTTAATTACCTCCATCTACAGAAGTGGATTGGGGTTATGTTTTCACTCCATTCTATTTGTTTGCTTCTTTGTTAGCTGGTTATATCTGAATGTTACAAACAGAATTGCATGGCACTTTGCAGAAAGGTTGATAATGGGTGAAAGAATTGAATAATTTTTCAAACTGACTGGCAAAAGTAGTGGGAGTGACTTCAAAAAACGCATGTAACTTCCGAACAGACCTGCAGAACATTATGAAGCTTTGTGGAAAGGTTGATCATGGGGCAACGAAGAACTGATTCACACTAGTTGGCCAAACTTATTTTTGATGAATGTCCAATATGTGGAAGCAGCATATCTTCACAACTGCATGATGTTGGCAGAGTGGTGTTTTCCACCGAGTGCTTTCACAGTATGCATTCCCCCTATATCCCCTTTGAAATATTTTTGCAGCCATGTACCCCCTGACCAGTGTGGAAAAAAAAATCTTTTCAAAAAGGCCTGTAAAGAGGTCTGCTCCAGCTCCATCAGTGTCTGAAATAAAAACCTGATACTGAAGACATTCTGTTGGCTCTGTTTTTGCTTCTTCTTCACTTCTCTCTTGTTTTCTGCTGTATCATTGCTATGTTTCAAACATCGATCCATTTTCTTAAATTTTGTCTCTTAGTGAACAAACGTCCTCTTCCAATAACCACAGCAGCAGATTTAAACCACAGACAGACACTTTTGACACCCTCAGGAAACCTGAAGTGTGGTAAAAATTTTAGGAATTATGCATGACTGATATTTTTTAAATTAGCATTGAAAATCTCACATAACCCCTGCAGTGCTTTTGAGAACCACCAGCCTAGACAATTAATAGCATCTATCCTGCACCAGTGGTTTTGTTATTTTAAGTGTTTGTCAGTATTAATCATTATATTAGATAGATAGATAGATAGATAGATAGATAGATAGATAGATAGATAGATAGATAGATAGATACTTTATTCATCCCGCAGGAAATTCACATTTTTTCAGCAGTATCCACAGATTACAGATTAAGTAAATAAAAAAAATTGTCTCCTGTTGCTCAGAGCATGTTGCTGCTCTCTCTGTAGTGTCATTCTGTGTTTTCTCTTTGGATAACCATGTTGGAGGTGATTTCACTTTCACCCATTTCACCGTCTGCCGTTGAAACTGAAAACTTTAGCGGCATTTGCACTGGAAAACAGCTTCTTGTGTTGTCTTTTGTTGTGTTGTCTTCTTGTGTGAAGCAGTTCAGCAGATTTCCAGTAGAAAACCAGCAACATGTCATGTAAGGTGCAGAGGCTGGTAGAGCACGGTCTCATTTGTTTGCCCTAAACATGATAATGATTAATTGATGTTAAAATGGTACACGTGGCACCTTTAACTATTCATGAACTTCCATGATAGAGGGTGCACTACAGAAACAGATAATGCATTGTGGTCTTTTGTATGTTGGTACGTGTGTGTGTGTGTGTGTGTGTGTGTGTGTGTGTGTGTGTGTGTGGTGGTAAGAATGAAGTGACTAAAACAAGAACACACAGAAAACCTGCCCTTTCTCCCTCCCCTCTCATTAATCCTCTTTAGACATAAACACCTCCTCACTTCACCTTCCCTTTGGTGCCCCCCTCCCCCCTGTTCTCTTCTCCCTCCTGAACTGCCATCCTCCTTTCATTTCCTGGTGGCCACCTCGGAGCTAATTAGAGAGCCGGTTGCCCACTGTTCATTAAAAGCTTTAACAGTCAGTCAATTAGGACCTAACCCCCTTCCCGCAAACACACACACACACACACACACAATGCGTGCACTCATGCGACCCACACACACACACACACACACACACACACAACCTCTTATCTGTTACCATGGCAACAGCTGAAGATAAGAGGCCAATGGTCATTTCACATGGTTTTGAAAAATAAGTGGCCAGGTCAGTTTTTGGGGGTGGGGGTGCGGGCTTTGATGGATTTTTTTTTCTGTTTTGGACTTTTTTGCTCAATTTAACATGACATCATTTTTCAAATATTATTTTCAAAACAAGCTGTTTTTTCTAGTTTTGTCCATTAGGATGACTGTGTCAAAAATTTCATCACTGCCTTAACTGTAGGGCTTTCATAGCTCCAGTTTGCTGGAGCGTTGCTCTCCAATAAAACACAAACAGACAAACAAGTCATTTCAACTCAGTCACACTGCAGTGGGGCCTTCCTGCAGCCACTGTCTGATCATCCACTGCCTGAAACCTGCTTTTCCACCTATTAAATATACTATTTTTTAAACTGAGCTGGTTGGAAAGTAGACCATTGATATTGTTGATGTTCCACTGACTATGTACTGCTGACCAAAAAAAAAACATGTTTCTGCTCATTTTGAACAGATTATGTTGGAATTTTTCACAAGCTCTGATATCTCAAAAAAGAGTATTAATGATCTTTTTCCAGCAACGGCAATTTGAGCAAAAACATCATCTTTGTGCACCTCCTTTTTGGACAAAGATACTTTTGGACAAAGAAAGAAAGCCAATCGGGGGGATATCTAAACAACAAAATGAGGCTCAAAATTAGCACTGGGCTGGCCATTTGACCAGTATCAGAACAGGAAGGATGATGAGCAGAGGATGGTATCACTATTGCCTGACATACCTTTTAAGGGCTCTCCCAATAGGCAAATTATCCCTTTAAGAAAGTAAATGCCTACTATCTTCTATCACTGTAGCACCCATCCACTGTTCTTCGACTGCTGTCATGGATAAAAGCATCTTCCCGGTGGTACAGACTCTGAGATTTCACACTGATGCTAGCAGTCAGCTGGTGTCTACGGGACAGCGCGATGCCGGAAGGCAGGCCAGCTTCTTGGCATCGATGGCGTCAGCTAATGGGAGGATTCTTTTATTAAACAATAAGCGGTGTTCAATAACTAGTATCTTTCTGCCATTAATAGCTGTCTGCTGTGTTTCCTGTCTGTGTACAGTAGACAGCTGTCTAAGCAGACTGGGGAAACATATGGTGATTACAGCCAGCATTCTGCTCTCTGTCACTGTCATATGTTATCTCTCTCTCTCTCTCTCACACACACACACACACACACCATTCTCAGACAAACCCCTTACACGTAAAGGAGGACGACACAAAGAATGAGTTGCCACTACACAAGGGCACGTGTTCTTGTATGCAGTTACAGGAATGACACACACATGCACACACTTTGACAGTGTTTCTCTTGGCAGACGGCTAGCTGGAGTGCCTGTGCCCGATATAGCACTGGAGCACTGATGGCAGCTCGTTTACAATTAAAACTCCTCGGTAAAGTGACAGATGCGCAAATGACAGCGATGCAGCATTCACCGCTGAATTCCAAGGTGTGGGTGTCTATATTTCTCCTTCTCTCTCTCTCTCTCTCGCTCCCTTCCTCTATCTTTGTGTCTCACCCCACTCCTCTCCCACTTGCTTCTTTGTCTTTTCAACTTTCTCTTTTTTTGTCCCTTTTCCCGCCCTATCTATCTCTGTTTACGGGGACGTTCTCTGATCAACACTGTCAGAGAGAGTGTGAGAGGGAGAGAGAGTTTGTCACACATCTCTCTTCTTGCACTTATATATCATGAAGGAGAGAGATAACAATGATTCGACTTCCACAAACCTCAAGGCTTGTGTGTGTGTGGTTGTGTGTGTGTGTGTATGTGCATAACTCGCATGGGAAACAGACAAGGGAATAAGAAGAACAGAATGAACCAATGACCATGCGGTGCAGAACCAGATAATTCATACTGCAGGAGGTTGGGTGCTGTGGACTACAGTGCAGAGAAGGGAGAGGGAGAGGAAGAGGGACGGATGAAGTTATTGGGAGCCATTAATCAATCGACCTGTCTGGTCTCAAGACAAAGCACAGCTGATATCAAGGTCCTTAGCTGTCAGAACTACTTCACAGCCTACCGTGTATAGGTGGGGGAGGTGTGTGTGTGTGTGTGTGTGAGAGAGCTAAGCAGAGCAGGACAGGGAGAGAAGAGAAAGCAGGACAAGCGAGAGAGGTGGGAGAGCAGTAGAGTGAGATACAGACAAACAGGCCCAGACTGGCCAACAGGAGAACCAGTAACTTTCCCGGTGGCCTGACCTGCTGATTGGCCTGGCCTGCAGATTTTTTTTCTTTTTTTTCGCCTGCAGTCTTGTCACCATGGGGTGCACTGGATGCCACATTCAGTCAGATCCAGCTGCAGCCCCTCCTCTCCCGTTCGTATTTTCCCTAATGGTATGATCTCTGCCTCTTGTGACACATGCTTGGTTCCATTCATGTGCCGACAGCCAATGTGAAACTGCCACTGACGTGACTGAGCCAAAGCCACTGTGGCAATGCTATAGTTTGTCCTGGTGTGCTAGTTCGAAATTACAGAGCAAAACAGACAGTGGCAATCCAAAAATGAGAGGGGGTGGAGCAGAGAGGGAGATGATGAAGAGAAGAAAGGCCCTTGCAGAGGATGCAGCTAAATGTAGCAAAATTGACAAAATGTTGGCAAGCACAGGATCAGGTTAGTCAATGATATAGATATGCTATCTACTCTATTGCATTCTCATCTTATGAACACGCTGACTTTGCCCAATTCTTATTCCCTCTCATAACAAAACATACATTCACTATGTACTACTTGAAAGTTAAATTACTAAATGTAAATGTAAAATGTACAGTGTGGAATCTGCATTTTTTGGGCGGTCGTATTTCATGGCCATGTTCATTATGCATAAATTACTTTAGTACTTTATTGCATTGTTGATTGATTACATTGATTACATGTTCAATTAGTGGATTACCACTATACTAACCCAAATTTTGAAATTGAAATAGTACTAATAATGGAATATGTGTGAGATACACACAGAAAATAAAGGTGTGTGTGTGTGTGTGTGTGTGTGTGTGTGTGTGTGTGTGTGTGTGTGTGCTAGGGATGGCGAAAATGGAAATTTTCTTGGTCGACCACCGGGCCTCATTAATCGGTTTATTTCGGTTAACCAAGAATATTATTTGACTGTCTGTAAAGTTTACAGACAGTCAAGAACGCGACCGTGTCCGTTCTGTACCAGAGATCTCCCCTCAGCAGGCCCAAAACCAGTTCAGACAGAAGATAATATGGAACACCATTCATCCCAAAGTCAAATATTGTACACAGCCTACATGATATCCTACAAACTTTATGTAATTTACGCACGTTGCTTACTGTGGTATAGAAGAAATCTCTCTCTCCTCGTGAAAAATATTGTCTCCAGATTCCTCGATGAGTCTGCTTGGTGGTTTTAGGACTCTTGCAGACTTGCATGACAAACTTTGTTCAAAACTATACGTGATCACCGTGAGCTTGGCTCGCTTCTCTGGTCTGTCTCTACCGAGCTGAGCTCTGAGCGTAATGATGTAATCCAAGCCTGGCAGAGCGTCCTGTTGCCATGTTTACCGTATTAACCTGTATGTGGGTTCATCAACAACTTCTTAGCTTTCAGGAACAGTTGGAATTTTTTCGATAGAGCAAACTTTACGGAAGTTACGGTTTTTACAATATGACATGCGCATTTGTGTCGGCGACGACGCGACAAGATTATTCAGTTAAAGTTCAAACGGTCAACAACCGCTCAAATGGCCACCGGATAGCATCCCTAGTGTGTGTGTGTGTGTGTGTGTGTGCAAACACTCTCAGTCTTGAAACACAATTGGCTAGCTCTTGAAACTTGACCCACTTTTGGCTGCACTATTTAATAATAATTGTGGATAATGTTTATCAAGCCATTTCATGTCTATATGGATCTAATACACCTGGATACAACATTTTGCATTACGTCACTTCAGTATTATTGGCAGTGCCAATGTAAACAGGAAAAAGATGCTAAAAGTTCGTAGCTCTTGGGGAACCTCCCCAATGGGTAGTTCCTCTCAAATATCAGCAACACCTAAAGTGGCAGCTCATTACCTATGGCAACCACATGGAACAATGCGCTGTGTCCCCTGAAACTGCTTGTCTAAGCACAGCATTACACCTTGATGCCTGCTTGATTGCAGCTTGTGGTAGGCTTTACAGGATATTCATAAGAATCCCACAAAGTGAGCAGTGTCAAACAAAGTTGACAGAAAGACAGCCACTGGTTACCTCGTAACCTTGATTGTCTGAATGAAACTGAGTGAGACACAAATCTGGGAGCCCTTCAAAGCTCAATGGTCTTGAAGAGCTGAGTCATTGTTGAATGGAGGCCAGCAAGGGGTAATATAGCTTTGGAGGGGAGGGGAGGAGGGGAGGTGCTAACCAATCTTTTTTGCCTACTAAGTTTGTATTAAGACTTCATGCCAGTCACATTAGAGATGATGTCTGTGCCTTCTTCAGAGAACTCATATAAACCATGGTCATAATCGCTGCTACTCCCAAACAGAAGGCAGTTGGTTTGGTTTGGTCTGGTCAGAGTGATATTTACTCCTGATTTCACAAAATGATGCAAGTAATAACTATGATTGGAAGTATCGTCTCAACTTTCATTTTGTTACTGCAGTATAGTTTCATAAGTTTCCAGCACTGGCGCAGGTTGTCAATATCAATCAACATCTATTCACAATCAACAGTTTTTGCTGGGCAGTAACTCTTGCAGGGGGAGAGAGAGGGCTGCCTGGTTTACTTCCAACCCAGAGGCAATTCCAAGTTGGACTGGGAATCCAAAGCGGAGCCCTTTCTGGTCGCTTTACAGCCATTTCTTTATGTGAGCTCCACACCATGATGAAGAGCATCAGATTGCTGTGGCCTTGTAAATGTCTCCTATAGATAAAATATACCTGTCTCATTTTTGCATTGAGCCAGACTGTTGGGCTCGCTCTCTGCCAAACAGAGACCAGTAAATAACACAGCACTGAAATATGTGGGGAAGCTGTGCTCCCCCTTTCACTCTGTCTCTGCTCTCTTGTTCACCCTTTTCTCAAACTATACGTCTCTCTTCGTGGCTTTCTTTTGTTGCTGAGAATCAGGGACGCTTTCATCAATAGACTTAAGGTGAATAATTAAGCTTTATGAATTTGAAAAAAAAAAACATCGAATTTATTTCAAGAATTTAATTTGACTTATTGTCCTTTAGCAACTGCTAGTGGGTTAAAAAACACAAGACACTGCTGGACTGAAATATTTCTGTCCGTGCAGCCCAGTGGTCTTGTCTGATAAGTTGTAAGCCAAAACTTACCCCAAGAGAATCCGCTCTGACAGAGGAGGCATTCTGATACTCCAATCAGATATTACAGTGAAAATCCCGCCACTTCAAGCGGTCATGGATACAAATAACCCATCATGAATCTCCTCTGCTTATGGCAGTGGCATTGAAGCACTCAGAGTGCTATAAACTACATTTGAATATGTATACTATATTACCAAAAGTATTCGCTCACCCATTCAAATGATCAGAATCAGGTGTCCTCATCACTTGGCCTGGCCACAGGTGTATAAAATCAAGCACTCAGGCATGCAGACTGTGAAACAAGACATTTGTGAAAGAATGGGCCGCTCTCAGGAGCTCAGTGAATTCCAGCGTGGAACTGTCATAGGATGCCACCTGTGCAACAAATCCAGTCGTGAAATTTCCTCGCTCCTAAATATTCCACAGTCAACTGTCAGCTCTATTATAACAAAATGGAAGCGTTTGGGAACAACAGCAACTCAGCCACGAAGTGGTAGGCCACGTAAAGTGACGGAGAGGGGTCAGCGGATGCTGAAGCGCATAGTGCAAAGAGGTCGCCGACTTTCTGCACAGTCTATTGCTACAGAGCTACAAACTTCATGTGACCTTCAGATTAGCCCAAGTACAGTACGCAGAGAGCTTCATGGAATGGGTTCCCATGGCCGAGCAGCTGCAGCCAAGCCACACATCACCAAGTGCAATGCAAAGCGTCGGATGCAATGGTGTAAAGCACGCCGCCACTGGCCTCTAGAGCAGTGGAGACGCGTTCTCTGGAGTGATGAATCACGCTTTTCCATCTGGCAATCTGATGGACGAGTCTGGGTTTGGAGGTTGCCAGGAGAACGGTACATTTCAGACTGCATTGTGCCGACTGTGAAATTTGGTGGAGGAGGAATTATGGTGTGGGGTTGTTTTTCAGGAGCTGGGCTTGGCCCCTTAGTTCCAGTGAAAGGAACTTTGAATGCTTCAGGATACCAAAACATTTTGGACAATTCCATGCTCCCAACCTTGTGGGAACAGTTTGGAGCGGGCCCCTTCCTCTTCCAACATGACTGTGCACCAGTGCACAAAGCAAGGTCCATAAAGACATGGATGACAGAGTCTGGTGTGGATGAACTTGACTGGCCTGCACAGAGTCCTGACCTGAACCCGATAGAACACCTTTGGGATGAATTAGAGCGGAGACTGAGAGCCAGGCCTTCTCGACCAACATCAGTGTGTGACCTCACCAATGTGCTTTTGGAAGAATGGTCCAAAATTCCTATAAACACTCTCCTCAACCTTGTGGACAGTCTTCCCAGAAGAGTTGAAGCTGTAATAGCTGCAAAAGGTGGACCGACATCATATTGAACTCTATGGGTGTTAGGAATGGGATGGCACTTCAGTTCATAGTATGAGTAAAGGCAGGTGAGCGAATACTTTTGGTAATATAGTGTATATCAAGCCACAAAGCTTATGTGTTTCTCACTCAAACGCATCTACTCTGCCTTTTCACTGCTGAAAAGACAACAAGACAAGGACAAACCCACATTTTCCATTTTGCCGCTGATGTGGTCTGTAGTTTGCAGTGGCAGTAATTCAAAGCAATGCACAGCATATGCAGCAGATACTACTGTACATATGACAAGAATGTGCATAATTATGAGAATTTCCTCATGATGAGGCTGCATCAAGAGGATTTATGCCTAAAGCTCGGCACAAAGGTGTGCTATTTACATTAAAACTGTTTTCTCTACTGTGTGAAAGTGGATGAATGAGCCATATGCATCATTTCCAATAGGAGACAGTATGGTCTGATAATGTTGAAGCACTCCCTCGTTGCCGCACACTGTGTCGGTGGAGCACCTCTAAACATAAATATGTATAGAATTTGTATTTCTGTCAGACACTGAGTCTAGAAGAATTATTTTATTATACTGATTTGGAAGTGGGTCTAAAATCAGAAAAATAGGCTAAAACCACCACATGCACCTTGGGTTCATTGCATCAGTGTATGACACAGCCAGTATTTATTGGAGGGCACTGTATTACCCAACAGCCCTTTAGGCTTGTTTTATTGGACCTGTATGTCACTGTCACTGGTTAAGTCCAAATGGGTAATTTCTTGTTCATATTGTCTCAATTAACACAAAATTTTGTACCCGTGTGGCAAAGTCAAGGGCCATATATCCTGGATTTATTAAAAGAAAATACAATTCAAGGCAAAAAATCTCATATTTTATCTCAAATTTGATTCTAGCTTTGGTCAGTCCAGTCAATAATTTAATAAGGTTATCTCTTGGCTTTAAGCAATAAAGCACTCAACAAAGATGGTAATCTTTTTGTCACTGAGATGTAAATGTAGGAACATCCTGGTGGCTAAGCAGGCTAAGGTGCCTACCATGCCCTTAAAACACTGTGGTTTAAAATGTATTATGCTGTTTTATCACCTCTCTTTCCCATTTTCCTGTCACTGTCTACTGTGTGCTATTACAAAGCACAGAACTACCTTTAGAGGGACTTGAGAGCCTGACAATTTGTCACTAACAGTCACTGTGTGGACTGATAAAAGTTATTTAAGCATTTACATACAACTGTCAGACTGTCTGATTCTCTCTGTGAGTCTCTGTGTATGAGCAGTAGTCTTTATATGCCATTCCCATAATCACATGAAGATTTATGGAAACCAAGGCAGCTGCTGGCATTAAACTGTCTTGGTGAGGACCTGGGCTATACATCACAAATTGCTATCAAGGTAACTAACCCATATATACTTACTGTAAATTATGTTTGATTGCGGTTATTAAAACGCTGTCCATCCATTCCATATTGCTGTGCTACATGCCATTTATCAACAACTTGCTTTGGTTTATAGGTCAAATGTGGTGTGTTACTAAACATTTCTGTCAGTGTCACTGTATTATACAGGGTCACATGACCATCATGTAGCTCATTTGTTGGTAGGAAATATATAAAACCTTAAGAAGAACACTGAGGTTCCCCATGGCAGTAATTCAGTGTTGTGTCCTGGTAAAACCCCAGAGGCAGATCAATCTCCTTCTATGGTTTACTGATCACTCACTAAATCAATAATAGCTTTGACAATTCTACGGTTTTTGCTTAATTCAACCACAGCACTAAGACACCAAGCACCAGCGATGTGAGCATAGAGCATCACAGATGCTGGAAATGCAGTGAGAAGGAGAAAAAGAAAGAAACAAATAACTGCATTTTGATTCATTTATATTTTGTAATCCTCACCAAAATTTAAAACTCAGCTATGCCCATGTTGTTGGTAGAGCATTGAAGGAGAGCTTATTTCTAACATTTACTGCATGAGCTTCAATTTAATCACTGAAGGTGATTAAATCGAAGGTGAAGATGTGTAGCATTTTAACATCAATAGAATATTAGCACATTAATTTGAACACATTAGTATAACTATCATAAACAAATGAGACCATTGACAAGAAGATGACCAACGTCAATCAGTCTATGTTGCATTGCACACTGGGAGCCACTGGGTCAGTTTTTCCAGGAGATCTGCTGGATTGCTTTGTAGCACAAAGGAAAATAGTTTTACAGCACAAAAAAAGACGAGAGTGCTGCTCCTCCAGTGCAAGCAGAGTAAGGAACAATATCCTTTTTGAAACAGAGTTTATAGGAAATGTGGTCTTAATTTAGAGAATGTCAACATAAGCGCCACTCATAGAAGCTACTAGTCCACTCTCATGTGTTCACTGTGATTATACTGAGGTATCACAATTTATTGACAATTTCACATGCTACATATAGCACCTTTAAAGGAACACACCAGCAATTCTGTATGTTTAGCAGAATATCTACAAAATATATACAGTTAACATTTCTGCTAATCTCTTCCCAAAGCAAGCAGTCATATTTTAGAAATCTGATATAATTTTTGCTCCCTTTTATCCAGTCATTGGTTTCCATTCATTCCACTACAATATGAAAATGAACTTTCAGAGACTTCAAACTTTCTTCACACCAGTATTCCATCACCGTAATAAAGTTGTCCACATTAGCTTTCCTAAAAGCAGCAGCACTGTTGTGTTTTTTTTTTTTTTTTAATTGCAATTGATATGGAGTAAAGCGGTCTTCTGGGGAGACATTTGCTTTACACAGCCAATTATCAGGTCTGTGGTTTCTGAATTGCTAAGACTTCATTGGCCACAGAAGCATAACATTATAAGGTGGGTGTTTCAGCCAAAAATTCTAATTTGAAAATGGAGGGATGATTATATGCATTATATGATTATTTGTTGCAATGTAAAATGTAGGTAAACTGTACTAAATGGGCCAAACAATCAGAATCACTGGTATGGTTCTTTAAGGTTGTATTTACTAAGGTTTTTACTAAGGGGTCAACTGTGATACAATAATGTCAAAAATGGACCTAATCTACCAATACAGTTGTGTCCACTTTTGACAAAATGTTGTAGTTTATTACACATAATCCACAAATCTTAATGAATGCAGGTTTAAGTTTGTACAGAAGAATCTGCACTTGTTTTACTGTTTTGAAAATGTCCAATTCGCTGCTGTTATAAAGTATCTATCATTTAGGAGACATGAGTTTTGGGTTTACAATCCTCTCTCTGCTGGCTACAATTGATCAATGACAGCTGGTGGCCACAGCAAAACAAAGGGTGGAGCTGAGTGAATGCATCATCAATGACATTTACAATGGTCACTATGATATGCTATTAATCTACAGCCTGAGGTTACCCTTGAGTACTAAAGGACGGGCCTCCCTAACCTTGGTGTCCAGTGGAGGAAAAACAAAGTGACCCTGGATCCACGTCACTGGACAGCTTCATCTGACACTGTCAATAACAACATCCATCAAGGATGACTGCTTCCGCTTCTGCCTGCCCTTCAGGTCGTTCTTCTCTTTTAAGCCTACTCAGTATTTATTAGTTTGACATCTGCGCTCTGAAGTTTGTGCTGCGAAAGTAAAGCTACATCTCCACAACCTTTGAAGTGTCACTTTTACAACATGCAATTTGTTCAAACAAGTGCAAAGTGACAAGTCAAGTGTGTATCATGGTGTTAACTAACAGCTGATGTAGAAAAAGACTCAGAGAGAGTTAGATAAAGAGTAAGAATGAGAGAGAAAATGAGTCATACAGAGAGAGAGAGAGAGAGAGAGAGAGAGAGAGATTGAATAAGGAGGGTCAAGAGAACACTGAACAACTTCAAAGAGAATCACTGTCCTCCATCTGTGTCACCATGAACTTAACTGGATTTAATTTTCTTTTGCTTCAGTAGCTGTAACTTGGTAACAGGCACACACACCGAAAAACAAAACTACCACTGCTCGTTCTCTTTGTTGGTCTCGATTTCTCTTCCTCCATGTGTCTTTCTCACTCTCCCTTCATCATGCTCTCTTCCTCCTTGCCACCGTCACCTTTTTTAAAAATCGTCCTCATCCCCCTTCTCTCTTTTTCCCTCTCTCATTCCCACTCCTTCATTCCTTCCCTCCCTCCTCCGCTCAATCCATCTATTTATCAGTCCCCCCCCCCGTCCTCCGTAGGCCGCATCAAACTTCTGCAGGAGCCAGATTGAGGAGTATCGCAACGGGGGATAAATCAAGTGTGAGTGTGTGTGAGCGAGAGAGAGGGTGTACATTTGTGTGCAGTGGAAGAGAAACTGCTGAGTGGCAGTTGTGTGTTTGACATTTGCCAACTCAGAGCCATGCTCCCATTGAATAATTGAATATGATGCTAATCACACAAGCACATGACAGGTGTCACTATGAGAGTTGGTACGGTGTGTGTATGTGTGTGTGTGTGCCGAGTATTTTGCATGCAAAACACCACGTTTTCTGTCACCACACATTGTGCATGCTAAAGTGTTAGTATAGAGCACCTTAGTAAATCTGTTGGGGACACAGGTATTACTTCCCATTGCTTAACAAGTCAGCTCAATTAATCAATGAGCCAGTGGTTTATTGTTTCACTTCAACTTACACAACCAGACTGATGGATACATGGAATCATTATATGTGTGGAAATCGGATTTTTAGAAGTAATGTGTTGTCTATCAATGTCACACACAGACCTTATTTCAGACCATAATTGGCAGCAACATTCTATGTGTGTGTGTGTGTCTCACCTGAAGCAGTGTTGAGGGTCCTGACAGCCTCCCGAGTACTGACTCTGTTGTTAGGGGGATAGTCAGGGACGGTGTTGTCATAGCGCTTCTCTGACATCCGTGGACTCACCTTGGCAGGGCAGTGACTGGAAAATCAGACGGTGGAAGGACAGAAGGAGGCAGAAAATGAAAATAGGAAGAGTAAGGTGGCGATAGTTTGTGGAGGAGGTCAAAGAAAGAGAGAGAGAAAGACAGACAGACACAATTTACCATTTGGATGGTGAATTGGGTGATGAAAGGATACATAAGAGATGAAGGATCATTTTTGTGTGTGTGTGTGTGTGTGTGTGTGTGTGTGGGCGATGGACAGTTTAACAAAAGAAGACACATTTGAAACGCTGCCTGGTTTCCATTTAGCCTGCTGACAATCTGATTTTTACACAGGATGCACTTGTAACAGAATGCCACAGTAACACCAGCTTCCCCACATGGCAAAGGCTCACCCTGATTGGCTGTGCTGCTCGTCAATCGCATCCACGGCACTCTCCACAGAGTTCAGAAGGGACTGGATCTGATTGGCAGACTCCTTCAGCAGAAAGCGGGTCACAAATTGCTCCACATTGGTTCCTCTCTCATATACCTGTAGGATGGGTGGCAGGACAGGGAAAAGAGAAGATAGAGCTAAAAGAGCTGAACATGTTTTTTTTTTTCCCCTTTCATCATGTATCTCACACATCACAGAGCAGCACCACATTACCTGCCGTCCCGTCTCTCTCTGTCTATCTTCCTCTAACTCTTTCAAAAGATTTTCTGCCACAAATCTTTGAGAATTTCCTCTTTGCATCCGTTTAACTGCTGAAGTGCTTCACAAAGGGGACAGTCAGTCCTCTCCCATTTCATGTGGAAAGGAGCAGATAACAAGTAAAAGTAGAAGAGCTGCAGCTTTCATTCTCTCTGTTTCCCCCCCTCTCTATCACTGTCTCCATATTCTGTCTTCCATCAATCCCTCTCCTCTATCCATGTCCTCCATGATTTAAGATAACAGTGACTTTGGCTTAAGAGTTTGAGCCAGACTTGACAAAAATCCAAATCTAAAGTTCAACCCACTGCATCAACAGCTGTAAGGGAGTTTAAACCTGACAGAAGTGTGAAGTGTGAGTCTATGACTTTGTGCTCCAGTATCAACTATTCCTTATACTGACCCTGCCACAGATTTTTCACTGCAGACAAAATCCCTCTTAAGAGTCATTTAGTCTCGTACTTATTCTAAAAATCTTTTTTTTTCCTAAAAGTGAAGTGAGTTCTGCCATCAGTTAATTGCATTTATTCCAAATGCAGTTTCACTTGCTTCAGGTATTTTCTAGAAAAAAAAAAAAAAAGTCACTATCTTGGTGTAGATGTCTGCATTCGTTTCAGGAAAATTCTTGAAAAATATTGATTTACATTGTCAATTTCAGAAATTATCTCACGTGGGTTGAGATAAATTTTTTAATTGTTTACCAAAACAAGAGATCACAAGATGAATATTTTTTTACACTACACAGTTCAGCTTCAACACTGAAGCTGTATCAGTGGTTTCACAAGGCGGTGCTTTTGATTAAAGTAGTCGAACAGGGCATAAATGTTCCCCGCCGTCCTGGCAAAATGAGTTTCTAATCCGAGGTGAAGGGTGAGGATCCTGTGTAACTAACACTAGCAGACAGCTTACATCAAAGCCACAGCAGTTTTTGGTTGAAAGGTAGTCAGGAGAATTGCCAGAAAATAGTGATGCTGTCCATCCTCATTTCAATTAAAAGTAGCTTGACACTCACCCTGAATGCTTTATCGCTAAATTTCCCTGCTGGATTGTTTTATTGAAGTGAAAGGAGCTGAGTCAGGTGAGGTTGTAGGAAGCCCTGACCGTCTACAGTAAATTTATTACAGCTGTTAAGGCTAGTTGTTTATGACTATATTTTTATTTCATTACTTCTCTTGGTTGTGTAGTGAAACGGAATAAAATGCTGTTTTGTGGCTTTACAATATTTTGAGCTTAGACCCTGAAAAGCAGGACCATGGCGAAATCTCACACTCAACAGCATTACAACAAAACCATGCCTGTGAATCAATGAGCTCTGCCGCTCCAGTCGCCATCAATCACCATCCCCTTACAATGCTGACAAACATGGACAGACCGAGCATTGCAGCTTGTACATTCAACTAAAACTTGTATTGATCCACAGATAATCAATAGGTTTCACAGTTCAGTTTCCTAAGAATTGCCACATCCAGTGTTGCAGTTATTGACAGTGTGGAACCACAGCCTGTAAGGGAAAAGCTACTCTGACAGAGAATTTACAGGATACAGGCTAAGGAAATTGGATGGCTAGGAGATCTGCTAAGATGCGTGAGTCTCTGCCAAAGACAGGAACACACTGGACAGGACAGGAACACACACACACTGATCAACAGCACACTGGCGCTAAATCCGATGGTGGAGATAAAACAAGCAAAACAAAATGTTTGGGATTCCAACAAAGAAGAAAATAACTGGGTCCATATTCTCCTCCTCCTCCTCCTCCTCTTTGGATTTTTGTCCAAACACATTAATACCACTGTTATAAGGGCTTGATTCTTGCTTAGCTTCATTGTTTACCACTACAGTGGTACAGGGGAATGATGTACGCTAGTGGCTTTTTAGCATATTTTTTACATTGACTGGCGCCATAGCCTATAAGATTCAGCAGCTGTGATCACTGTACAGCCAATATACATCAAACTTGATGTCATATCCATGTTTATTTGATTCATGTCACACACTGTGGCTTGCAATAAACTTACAGGATTGCTGAAATCTCACAGTCCGGTGGTGTCATTAGACAGGACAGGAGTCCATCCTGTCACCTTTAGTCTACCCAACTTTGTATTTAGGGAATAACAGGAATTAGAATGCTATGATCAAGGTGTGTGTTTGTTGTGCGGTGGGTTTCGTGATAATAACGGAGTTGCAAAGTTGTCTGGAAAGTTATTTTGCTCCATTTTTAAAGGCCAATGCTAAGAACTGTTATGTACATGGCTATCATTTTACAACTTCTATTAAAAGCAGTGGTTCCAGTGCTGCCTTGGCTCATGTGTTTGGCCAATCACTGTACACTGCTATCACTTAAGGTTCCTCTTCAGTTCGGAAAGTATCTACAGTGAGACGAAAAGTCCCCTGCAAACAGCGTTCTGAGAACTATGATTGTTCCCAGTTCCTGAAGTGCAGACACAATAAAAATGGGATAAATCCTCCAACAGTTCTGGTTTAAAAGCTATATTATTTGAACTTTGTGACAATTAGACTTTAATTATGTAGATTAGCGTTGTTTGAGAGAGACCTTCATATTAGCAGTATAAAACTTTAACAAACTTGGGATTTGTGCCAGCATGATCATTAGCCACATATAGGACATTAATCATTTGCAGCATACATAATTCCCATAAACCACTAAAGACCCACCTAATACATTTACCTGTTAGTATCCAATTCATGTCTTCATCACCACTTTATCAGGTGGCTCATTAAAGATGTCTGCTTTGTCCATGTTCCTTGATTATTAAATCACCACCTGTACCCAGTTGTTTTTTCAAACCAGAATACACCTTTTTATTAACACAGGGGTTACAAAATTAAACTTTCTCCTTTTTTGTTCAGGAAACGACAATTGAGAGAACATGGGGTAGTTTGGGAAAAAAAAACACACTGAGGAAACATAGACTCACACTGGGAACATAGACTGGAGCCTTTTTTCATACACTTTAACTGATTTGCTTTCTAATTACCACTGACTGGAGGTCATTAGCCACTTTTGTACTTTCCACGACATCGGTGGGTGCACTATGTCAGTCTTCTGTGCAGGTAGGCAATGACATTCTGTCCATTCAAGGGCAATTAATCATGCATTTCAGGTTCACTTGGTTCTGAAGACACCTTTCAGGCCAAACAGCCATCTGAATAATACATGAAAACTTGAATGTCCAAACCATGGCGTGAGTGACTACACATGTACTCCACAGAGCAGAGTCAGTCAGTCATGTCGGCTTTATTGTCAGAAGTCACAGCACAGTGGTTCAGGGGGAGAATTAAGGTTCCTGTGCAGTCAGCCTTTCTCCACTGCGCTCTAATCAAAGACAAAAGCTCCCATGAGAGGCAGAATCACACAAGCCATATTGACTTTCATTATCACAGTCTATGGCTTTTACATGCACACTCACACATGCACTCGTGTGTATGAACACACACGGGCGCACACATACGCACACCCATAGACACACACTCATACATACACGACTAACAAAAAGCAATCTGATTTGCTGAATGGTCCGGCCAGCCTGTTCTGGTCAGCAATACAGTGACTCAGAGCAAGCAAAAAACAAATATCAATCTGCAATTCAGTGAACAGAAATTACTATGAATTTAGAATTCCGGGGCTCGTCTTTATTTACCATTTCACAGAGGAAGCGCTGATCTGAGTGAAGATGACTCACTAATGAATACCATGCTGAGATTCAATTACCAATGGCAAAGTGAGAAACATGTCTGAATAAATATGAATTTTGGCTTCACCAGAAGTGATTATGAGTCCATTATCCATGCAGTGTCATTGAATAACAAAAAGCCTGTGAAACATGCCATTAATGTCGCCATTAACCTCTTCAGCCCCGCTGCTCCCATGGGTTAGTCATTGCTGCGGATGAGCTTTGTTCACCGACTTTATTATACTGAATTATAGGGAAATGTGTATAAAATGATGCACAAGATATGTTGATATTTTCTATTTGATGTAATGCTGCAGCACTGAGTTTGGGTAGCTTGAATAAAGTGCTGCAACTAGCAGATGCACAATATGAATGTGACACTTTCCTACAGTATGGAAACACATCCTTTTCTAACTTTGAAGCTACGCAGGGGAGGATTTAAGGTAAAGTAGGAGTTGATGAATTTTGGGAGCCCCCCCCCCAAAGTGAGATGAAGGACAAGAGGGTAAAACCAGAATTAAGTGAAAAAAAAAGATCTGTAGAGAAGTAAAATAGTTACTCTCTTTCAATGCACCCCCACCACTGGCTTGTGATTTGTAAAGGTTTGTATCAGCTTCCATGGTTTTTCAGGTTGCTGTGGTTACCTGGTATTTCCGACCAAAGCACCTGAATGCCAGTCAAGTCATACGGAGGTGTTCCGATGTCGGAAATACAAGCTTTTGGCATTGCACTTGAAGACAAGAGGGTAAAACTAGAATTCATTGTGAAAAAAAAAAGATCTGTCTTTCAATGCCCCCTCCCCAAAAAAGTCCTAATGGCCATTCATCTGCATGCGTACACATACCCATGAGAGAGAAATAGAAATAAGTGGGGCTGCTCAAGAGTACAACTTCGTGCATCAAAGTGTGTGTGTGTGTGTGTGTTGTGCACATGAACTGAGAGGAGGCATACTGCCATCAAAGGTGCACTACACAAACCTGCACTGAAGCACTAACCCTTTCGACTCAGACAAAAAAAAAAAAAAAAAAATGAATCAGTCTGCATGGTTCTCATCACCCTGACTCACAACTTCATGCTTACGCCACACTTTTTTCAGCTGAGTCTAAGCGGTCCTCACTTCAGTTAACCCTACATTTTTCAAAGTGCTTCTCAAATGCGAAGCTGAAAGCAAACAGTCTATACACACGCTGAATCACATCATCAGCGAACTTGATAGACATCACAGTGTGTGTGTGTGTGTGTGTGTGTGTGTGCATATTCAAATGCATATATGGATGTGTATGTGTGTGTGTGTGTGTGTTCTGGCTAAAAACTGGGATTCATGACTTCAAACATGAGTAAGCCAGGTTTTGGTCCTGGACTTCAGAGTTGCCTTTGCTACATTATTACATAAGGTTACACTACGAGCCCTGGAGCACATCCATCTACCTCAGCTCTTTGTGGATATATTATCAGATGTGTGCCATGGCTCTTTCACAGAGCGCTGTGTCGCTGTGGGGGCAGAGCAGACTTTGCAGCCTCAGAAATCAAAACAGCTTCTCCTCAGTGTTAAATAGGAGGAGACCAGATTGCACTGGACTGAGCTTTGGACATAAATACACTCACATCGAACAGCACACATCACAACAGTCACCCCTCTTATTTGCAATGTACAGCCCCACTTTTTTTTCCCCCAGAGCATTTAATTTTTCCCACGCTGTATGACGCAGGTCATAGGATGCACCATGGTGCTGTGGTGCCAGTGTGTATTCAGCTTGAGACTGCAGGGGAAACTTTACTGATCACTCAGTCTCACATTTTGTGTAACAATAAAGCTGTAGGAGAAGACATTCTATGTTTTATTGTCAAAGCTAGACTACAGGTGTTACCAACAAAATAAAATCTCACCCTCTGGCACCCTCAAAATCATTACCCCCATTGTATCTCACACCATGATTCTGAACAGAATCTAGAATCAATTGCACATATTGTCAATGGTTGCATAGCTTACAAAGGTCTATATATAGCCTTTCACAACCACAATGCAGATCTAGTAGTTAGTACGATACACAGTATGTAAAATGAACAAACACACACGTATGATGCCGGGGCAGTTTAACTGTAATGATGATAACCTGTTCTCTAATGTACGTAACAGCCAAGATGCTGTTTTTGTGGATACAGGCTTAAAGATGGGCCATCTAGTTGAGGCAGGGTGTACATTAGAAATGTATATGGATCAGGCTTTCAGTGACAAAATAACAAAGTACCACCCATTAGTTGCTGTAATTATGAACCTGGGATTTAGCGGCCATCTATCAGTTCTGATATGTGGCGGTGTTGCACATACACACAGGTTGACTGTAATTGGACTGAATCGTAGGCCTGCACAGGCAAAAAGCCAGGCAGCTGCAAGGTTTTGCTCTGTATCTGCTTGCAGGTCTACTACTGTTTAAATTGTTCATACTTCTGTTTAAATTGTTCATATTTCTATTTTTTTATATTCCTTGTTTATAGTGTTTATATTGCTTACTGCTATTTATCATCTGTGTATACTGTATATCTCTTCTAAATTTGCACATTGACCTACATCTATGCACATTTTATACACCTATGCACACGTTTTTTTACACATTTTTTTGCACATTGCTTTTTGCACACTGGGTTGTACTTAGATCTTATTCTGTTGTACTTAGATCTTATTCTTTATTTTTTATTTAGTTAATCTGTAATCTGTGGATACTGCTGAAAAACTGCAAATTTCCTTCAGGATGAATAAAGTATCTATCTATCTATCTATCTATCTATCTATCAATCTATCTATCTATCTAACCCTTAAACCCTCACCATGTTTCTCTTCCATTGATAAAATGATTCGCAAAACCAAAACAAGCATTTAAATGTGTGTGTATACGTGCTGAGGTGTCCATCTAAAAGGCTAATGTACCTGCTTGTATGCCTGGGATCATATTAGATTATATTATTATGAATTAAATTAAATCAGATTGGATTAGAACAGGTTAAATTAAATTACATTATATTACATTACATTAAATGAAAGATGCCTATTAAGATTTTGGGCTACTGTAGAAGCAAGTAATAATAGGATGCACTGAAGAAAAACAGCATGTTAATGGTAACACAGCAAATGGGGATCTGTACACACAAGGGCAACTAACAGTTCCAACAATTGAACATACAGCATTAAGTAGATCTGTATGAGTGAAAATGTGCAAATGTACATTAACAGGATGTGTAAAAAAGCAGCAAAGGTATCAGCAGCAGTAGAACATACTGAGATAGACAGACGGTATGAGATGTAGGCATTGTGAGAAAAAAAGGGTAATTACTGTACAAATTGTGTTAAAAAAAAAATGGGTACAGTCCATCCTGTCCTACACACCCCTCTTTCACACTCCAAAGCGAGCCCATCATGTCCTGTGTATCTCTAGCAGGCAGGCCCCAGTGGGACTGACTGCAAAACCATAGAAAAGCTGTGATCTATAATTCACACAGATCACTGACCCCGGAGCAGGAGAAACAGCATCATTCTGCACTACTTCCCTGGATGCAACCCGATGATTAGCTCTGAATTACTGTCATTATGTGCAAGCGTGTGTGTGAACGTGTGTGTTTGTCTATTACTGTATAGACAAACACACACACGGTTGATAAGTCGGATGAATGATCAAGCTTTCTAGAACTCCTCACATCGATGAGTCTCTTCGATGTCATTGTGTATATTTTTCACACAACAGCTGAGACTTTGGACCAAATAGCGATTACGGTAGCACATGTAGAGCTGCATAATGCCCTTTTGTTGGTCTCTATATCAGTTGTTATATGATATCTGTGAAGTCAGAGAATGTAATCTGGTGGGAGCAATTGACCGAGGCAGCGGGGTCACTAAGTCTGTGTGTGTGTGAGTGATTTGGATCTCACACGGTTATTCTCGTCTTTTCAAATCTCCTCATTACCATCCCCCACAAACACCTTCACACACACACACACACACACACACACACACACACACACACACGCCTTCTGTGAAAAGATCATGGCTGATTACAGTGGACTGCAGAAGGTGGTGATGAGTGATTACAGAGGTTGGTCTCGTTAAGGGGAATTGTTTCATCCTCTGTGTCTTGGATGGAGACACAGAGGATTTGTGAAGGGGTGGAGGTGATAAGGATACAGAGAGGGAGGACAGGGGGAGAGCAGGTCAGGAGAAACACTGCTCTCCACCTCTTTGATGGGAGCGAAGCGGCGAGAAGGGGGGAGTAAGAAAGTGACAAGTAATATGAGGGCAGCAACAGAGAGGACTGACGATAGATTTTCATTTTAAAATGGATGTCCAATCATGCAAACCCTCTCATTTTGCTAAGCTGCCGGTGGCCTCAATTCAACATTTTTTGGCCAACATTTGGGGAACTCAACATTTAGAGCCAATCAGAACATTTCTGTAGTTTTTACCTCATCACAGAGCACTGCTGGTACAAATTTGGCCACGTTGCAAGATCTATCAACATTTCAACCTTTCAAGGCAACTTTTTCAGACTATAGGGAACAACGTTAATGGTGGCACATCAATACAGCTGATGCTGATGTCCACACATTTGCGCTACTTGATTGTCTAATGTGAAGGTTTGATCCCAGTGTCTCCAATATACTATGAAGCAGCCAAGAGCAACACTGAAATAGAGTTGGCGACAGTGCAGGTTGCACTTGGATTGCTTCAAAGGCAGGGAAATGAGCTAAAAGTAGGAGGAAAGGAAATTATCTTTTCAATGTAAGAAATAAAATGTGGATGCCAAATTTATCTGGTTTGGGTTGTACTAATATTGCATAATTTTATGGGTTTCACAGACTTATGACAGACGAACTACCTTTGCCCTCCAGTGGCCATATATCATAGTATTTGATCATAAATTAGTATATAATAATCTGGGACCTCTAAAACAGCACAATAGCAAGCATTAGGCACTTGTCAACACCTATATAAGAAATAAGCTGTTGTTTTGTCTGCCCCTATCCACACCGCTATTCACTGTGATGTGTATCAGTGCTCATGAAACGTCAGCGCTGGCCTGAAATTTGGCCTGTGCCCCGTTATGCCTAAGTACTTTATTTTTTGATAAGGGTAGAACTGCAAGCACATAGTCTTGTGTCTGATCTAGACCAGCACTACCAATCAGGGAGAGGTTTAAAAAAACAACAACAAACAAACAAAAAAAAAAAACTAATAAGAACCATAAACAACCATAAAACATGCCCCAAAAAACAAATCCAATGACTCAATTTTTTTTCAAGCAACCATGGAAAAAATCTGTTCTCAGCTGAGCAGCTTGGCTAGTTACCACCTATAGGTTAATGCTTGCTTGCAATGCTATAGCACAACAAACACAATAATTTTATGTCAGTAGAAATTTGTTTCCTAGCTGCATTTCATGCATTCTGCACACAATAAAACTCGATTCATAGTCTGGTGCTCTGTGATTGCCCCATAGACTTCATACACTGCAAAAAGTCAAAATCTTACCAAGATTATTTGTCTTATTTCAAGTCAAAAATGTCTTATTTCTAGTCAAAATATCTCATTACACTTAAAATAAGACACGATCACCTCAGAAGTAAATTGTTTTTAGACAATTTTCACTTGTTTCAAGTGAAAATTTGCTTGTTTCATTGGCAAAATTTGCCAGTGGAAAAAGTGAAAATTCACTTGAAATAAGTGAAAATTAGCTAGAAACAAGAAACATATTTTGCCAATGAAACAAGCAAATTTTCACTTGTTTCAAGCAAATTTTCACTTGAAACAAGAGACAATTGTCTAAAAACAAGTTACTTCTGAGTTGATCATGTCTTATTTTAAGTGTAATGAGATATTTTGACTAGAAATAAGACATTTTTGACTTGAAATAAGACAAATAATCTTGGTAAGATTTTGAGTTTTTGCAGTGTAGACATTTTGTTATCACTCCACTTTGATTTTGGATGTTGGTGTACATACTAACCTTAAGCCTACGAGCGATTACAGACTGAACAAATTTCTGATCATCTGTTACTCCTGATTCAGCTGTTATATGACATGAAAACTATACTGATGTTGGGAAGAATGCTCGGCTTTTGCCACGACAACCGAGGGAGGGATGGAGTCAAAGTTCAAGGTAGCTGAAGCCTTAACAAAGAGTACGACAACCACATCGACGATAACGGTGGCCGCATTGCTGGAAATACAAACCAAATGTTGTTGAGAGCGACCATATGGCTGCTGGCAGTCATCGCAAATCACCAGACTATAAACAGACCTTCACTGTCACATGTAGGCTCATAAAGACAGGAATAGATGGAGTATAGCACATTCAGGCTTTTCTCCACCATATTGCTGGCATTTTTTTTTTTTTTTTTTTTTTCACTCGTTCCACTCAGAAGGCGCCACATGGTCAGTCTAATGATGCGTGTGCAAAAAAAAAAGTCCACACAAGCAGAGAGTTGTGTTTGATGTAGACAGGTACAGGACCAAGACTCGTAAATCCTCTACCTGTGGACAAAGCACGATGGCACCTGTGTGTTTATGTGGGTGTGTATTTAAGAGCCGAGTGTGTGAGAGCATGAACAGCGCTATCAGAAAGAGGCCTGTCTCTGGGGGCCTGAAGGGTCCCACTGGAGACGTCTCTGTCATCCTGCTGCCTGACTAGTGGGCCTGAGTTTGGTACACTGAGAGTTCCAACTGTTTATTTTAATTATGTTTTCCTCTTATTGCTCACTTTTACTCATTATGGAAGTTTTACATAGCCCTCCATGTGCTCCTTGGGGCCTGTGAAACCATTTCACAACCGACTGCATCATTTCAGAAAGGTTTCCATTTGAAATGAAGACTTTGATATCTTGCATATTTCTCATATTGCAGCATAACCGAGTTCACTGCAGGTTCCTTTATAAATAACTGAATCTGATTCAGAATTTGATTCATTTTTAATGGAAGTAGGATGGAATCCGTTGGGATCGATTATAGTCACCAGGAAGAAGACTGGTGGGAGCAACTACCGCAGGATCTTTCAATGATTCTTTATTTGACTACTGCATCCAAAATAATCATTTCTCTGTAGCTTTGATTATTTAAAAAAAAAAAAAAAAAAAAAGATTGCTGCATTTTCTGGGCTAAATAAAAGTCCAAGGGTTGAGAGAAAGTTCTGGATCTGGTGGTTAAAGAGTGCCTTCAGTGTCCATTTAATGTGATAAAACAACAAGCATTTGTAAAGAGTCATTTTTCACATCATTTGAAAATGGTTTTCAAATGAAATTAAGAAAAGAAAATTTTCCCCGCTCGACTGCCTGAATTGCACCTCTTTTGCTATTTTATGGCTGGATCTTGCTAAGTTAAGCTTTTGTTTATTGCTTATTTACTTTGTACAGTTTTAACACCTCATCCCTTTTTATTACCATTATTGTGCTGTGTTCCTGTTTTACTGTGTGGTTTGTTACAGTTTCCTCTGTTTTCATCATGTTTTCTTTTGTTGTGTGAGGCACTTTGTGTACCATTGGTTTAAGTGCTATACAAATTATGTTTGGCTGATTGATAGATATATAGATAGATAGGTAGATTGACTAACTGATTGACTGATTTATTGAACAAGCTTTCAGGAATAGATCAAGCCTTTAAAGTGGCTGGAAAGAAAAAAAAGTAAACTTGACTTTAAAGAGTAATGTCTCTTTCTGTTTCTCAACTAAGTCCATGCATCTTGACAAAATGGGGAGGCAGAAGTCCCCACAAGAGCCTCTTCCACAACACCATTCATCAAGCCCTTAATGGCAGGTGTGTGGGAGGGATGTGTGGGAGGGGCGGCGATGTGGGCGACACACCGCCTGCCAAAGTGAAGTCCCTGGAGGCTGACTGGGATGCTTATTTTAGGATTTTTTTAATCTTATTCCATCTTGTTTTTATCTTTTTCCATCCCAAGTAAACTAATACATGTTTACGTTCCAATGGGTGTGGATTAGCTCAGGTACACAGTTGTGGTTTGTATCTATCTACCTAACTGTAGATATGCATCTATCTATCTATATATTTCATGAGCACTATACACACACACACACACACACACACACACACACACACACACACACACATATATATATTTATTTAAATTTTCTAGCTCCCAAGTCTCTCTGTAAGTCTCAATCTGTAAAGATAACAGGGTTTTTGATGTGTTGGGAGGCACAAACACAGCTCCCTCGCTGGCTGGCCTGCTAAGTCCAAAACCCCCGCAACCCTGCCTCAGCTTCACACATCAACCAATTAAAATGGTATCCTAGCAACCCTGGTCAATATGTCTCTTAGCAACACCATTTTAGCAGTATGCAGGAAATAATATCTGAGCGGCAGACCTCTCAACAATGAGGGGAAACGGGTTCCATCTGAATGTCTCACTCTCTCTTACTTCACTTTCCTGGAGTGTCACAGTTATCAAGTTCTCTCTCACAGCCTCATGGCAAGTCATCTATGTATATACACACACAAACACTCACACACACACACACACACACACACACATACACACACACTGTGACCCTCTTTCTCTCAGTTATTACCCCTTTCTTCCCCCTTCCTCCTACTCGTCTCTACCCTCTTCTCTTCTTCGTCTAATGGAGACATTGCAGCTATTACACTACATACAGAGCTCAACCAGGAGTGTCTATGTTTGTGTGTGTGTGTGTGTGTGTGTGTGTGTCTGTGTGTCTGTGTGTATGTGTGTGTGGTCAGCCACTAATGGTGGATTCGGATGACTGACCACCCGCTGGTTCTCCTCTTCTGAAGGCACATGCTCATCCATTAGAAAAACCCTACCCATGGTTTGGCCATGCATGCACGCACACATGCATACACACACACGCACACACACACACACACACACACATACACACATACACACACATACTTGAACAAATTCTGCATCATCAGCATCTATGCTCCTGTATCTATTGGTATCTGTGTGAGGTAAATTTGATGTCTAATGATCATATAGACCAAATGGCAATAACTGACTATTTAGTGCTCCATTCATAACCTGAACGTTCAATCCACATAAATAGATTATGCAGATTTGGTGGTGGATGCAGGGATTTTTTTCAAACCTGTGGATGTAGTAGATTGATGCATTAATTAAAGAGCTCGGAGGGTTTAACGCCTTGCTGTCACAACAGCGGCATCATGCATAGGATTTTCATGAGCCAAGAGTGTGCGCATTCCTGATTGGCTGAGCTGCCGGTTGCAAACAGCAGGTGCAATGTGAGCTGTGGTTGTGATCCAAATGGACTGGATCGGATCCAGCTCTGTTTTGCAGAAGCAGAGAGAGCCAATCCGGCATGAAAGGTAAAATGTGTAAAACGTATATTTCAACCAGTAGTCACTGAGTTCCTTATTTTATTGGACTCCAGCAACGTCTTTGGTGCTATGCAGTCGCTGCTGCAGTGATTTAATGAAGTTTGAGTTTCTGTAGGTGGTGCTCTTTTGTTTTTCTGGTCAGTGATCGCTATCACTGGTCACGCTCAGTTCTTGTTCTTCTGTTTATTTCAAACAAACTTCTGCTGCTTCTGCAGGAAAAGTGAAATAAAGAATGTTTGAAAACCGGCAAAGGGCTGAATCAGAATTGTGTTATATCCACCTGCATTAGAGAACAGCAAAACAGAGAGTGATTTATATCAGGGATGGTGCTGGGATTTCAATTTTGGATGGGCCAAAGTCATTTTGGCTGGGCCTTTTAATGACAGAAGTTACAAGCGTTTGCCTTCCTTTGATGGCTTCCAACTGGGAGACTCCCTAAAACAGAAATGACTGATATCATTCTGTGGAAAGCGACTAGTGCATCTGGTTGATGTTGACATTTTTTGCTGTGGATTGTGTAGACTAGTGATTCCAAAACTTCCCATCTGGCCTGAAAAATATTAATGAATTCCAAAAAAAAAAAAATATGAGGAGGAAAAAATGCTTTTCACTATTAAGAACAACTAGCATTTTTTCTTTCTATATTTAAGCAACAGCAAAAAGCAATTGAGATGGAAATTATTTTATGATTTATCGACCCCAAATATGTGCGCTTGTCATTATTACCTGCAGCTTATTAGTTACCCGTGAGCAGCCACACCCTGTTCGGGCGAGATGCATAAATGCATATTCACAAAAACATGCATATGTACAACAAAGACCGTGCAGTGAAAATATGCATGCCTCCACTCAACCCTTCACATCATGAATTTTTTGTTGCAGACTGATGGAAATGGGCCAGAGAATAACATGAAAGAGGGAATTTACATGACATTATTATTGTTACTTTATTATTTCATGCTAAGTGTCCTTAATGTGTACTTTCATTGTGTGTGTATGATTTTATACAAGCCTAGTTATCTATTTTGTACTGTGAATGAAAATATGTCTGTTGCACCTGCTAAAGTTACATTTCCAGAAAGACAGATTTGGACCATTACTCATCAATTCAAATATTTAATGTTATATAATATTTTTTAATCAATTTGAATTATAAATAGAAGTAAAGAAAATATATGTTTTCCAAGTCATTTAAGTTGTGCCGATTGTACAAGTGGGCGGGCCCAGGCCACTTAGGCCCACCCACATTGTTACGCTTGATTTATATGGAAATGTTGCAGATTATTACATTCAGTTTTAATTTATTTCAATAAATTTCAAGTCAACTCACTATCCCAGTGGATTCTGGTTTGCAGGCAGGATTTAAGCGAGTAAAAAATGGGTTCCAGTTATTTGTGATTAAACTTGTGGCTCATCAGAGTAGTTTGAACTGGAGGATGTGGTTGTGGACTGATCAGTGATTTGTACTTAACTGAATGGATTCTGCTGCTTTTCAGAAGAAGGAAATGAGATAAGAATGGAGTGGAGTGGAAAGCAAGCCCAATAACAGAGCCTCCTGTTATCATGGCAGCTTCACTGGCTTTCAGAAAGAAATGAGGATGAGGAGAGGGAGTGGGGGGTCAAGAAGATGAAAGGAGGGGAAAAAACATTAGGGAGGGTGTTTGAGGAACCAGGACAGAGGAGAAGCATCTCTGTATCAAATCTCTAACTTCAGCTCCTTTCTCTGTTTCTCTCTCTGTCTCTCTCTCTCCCCTCTTTATGTCCCTAGGAACCCTGATCACTCATCCATCCCTCCATTATCTTTATCTTCCTCTCTCTCCCTTAGACTGTCTCTGTCCCACCCCTACAGT
The DNA here is from genome assembly GCF_902150065.1 of Myripristis murdjan. NCBI lineage: Eukaryota > Metazoa > Chordata > Actinopteri > Holocentriformes > Holocentridae > Myripristis > Myripristis murdjan. The sequence goes on along the minus strand of NC_043985.1, from coordinate 2,449,619 downwards.
CCTCTGTATTATTCATGCTTTGGGTGTAACCTCATCAGTCAATGCACCCAGCTGACAACACAACACTCTCCACCATCTCTCTCTCTCTCCCTCTCTCTCTCTTTCACACAAATTATTCATGTCCACATCATGAAGAGTTGCGTGGGACAGTGAGGATGGAGTCAGGTACTTGCTGCATTTGTCAGTCACACGTCCTCCTCCGTGCTGTACAGAACAATGTCCTGACAGGAGTAAACAGATGGCATACTGTATCTATTAAAGCTCTGACAGGAGCGTGCTCACTGCACTTCTGTTGCTCTGACCCTGTGAGGAGCTAACTGGAATTTCTGCAGCGCTAATGCAGGAGACAGAGGGAGGGACGAGGCCTCAGCTGGCTCTTGACAACAGCAGCCAGAGGCAGCTTTCAACAGCAGCATTTCCATAAAACATTCAATTTAACTGCAAGTGAATAACTAAATGCTGCAAAAAATTCAAGCAAATTAGAGTGCGTTTCTATAACATCTGGTAAAGTGAATCAAAGAGACTGTCCAATGGCAAAAACGACCCCATAGGCTGCATGCAAATGTTTTTTTTTTTGTTTTGTTTTGTTTTTTTTTTACATTTGTTGTTTCCATCAAGCATACAGCACAATGTGAATAAACAATTTTTGAAGAAAAAGCGGTTATTTTACGGCAATGAAGGCTACCAGTTAAAGGACCGATCTGTGCAACTGTATCTATATAAATGAACCATACATACTGTTTTGATACAAGAATTTATTGTTTAGAATTTAATTATTTTTATAATGCTAGGGATTCCTGTAAATGTGAGTGCTTAATAAAGTTTAGTTTTTACTTTAGTCTTTTATATTTCCAAATGTATGTTTTTTTTACTGTTCAGATGTTGAAACATGTGACCTTTGAGAATCTGAGCGTTTGTGTTCAAATAACTCCTGGAAAAAAAGAAGTCAATAAAGAAACAATGAAAAAAAAATAAGAAATAGTGGCTGGAGGTTTGACTGCAGAAGACTGTGTTTATTATCAGCCTCAATTCTCGTTTCTCTAAGATGATTATTATTACAAAAACAAACAAACAGCAGCACTATTCATTGAAATCTTTGCAATGAAAATTCTGGCCTTCTTTTCTCACAAAACCATGAGAGTTATGATTAAACCCTATAAGTGATCACTAATACTTTCACTAAGGTGCCTCTAAAATATAATTTTACCACCAACACTAAGGTGTCCTGTTTAATCCTATCATTAATAACCATAAACTGGAAAATGACTTGTTGAAAAGGAAACAAGGGGGAAAAATGTACTGTAAATTAATCTTTGGCTTAAAAGGGATTTATTTCAGTCCACAAATCAGTAGTTTATGACTTGTTAGTTAGTTAGTGAGTTTGTTTGTTTTGGTTTTTCGGGGGAATAATTCAATTCAATCTGAATTTGTTTGTGTTTGCATCAACGATTGGATTCACCACTTTACACAAATATGTAAGATTATCCTTTTTCTTCTGAAATTGGAAAAAATCAGCAGGCAACAGATTTACTTGAACATTACTTTTTCTAAAAAAAAAAAAAAAAAAAAAAAAAAAAAAGCCCTACTTTTTGTGGTGTTGCTTACAGGTGAATGGGATACACAACTGTGCCAAAAGCTTAAAACTAAAAGCCAAAGAGAAAAGCTATGTTACACTGTGATCAGCGATGTGAGGTGCGAGCTGCGTGATGCCTGCTGTGATCTTTCTTCCTGTGCCTTCCTCTTCCTCCCAGTCAGACATTGGTGACAACCAGGAGGAAGATGTATAGCTGCATCTCTGACCTCACTGACCTCCACCTTTCACTGTGTCTGCCCCCTGCCTTCCTCACCCCTCCCTGCACTTCTTTTGCTCTAGCTGTTAACTCCCCTCCCTTCACCCCTTCATCTATTTGTTTGCGCCTTCCTCCTTCCTGCCCTCCTTCTGTCCTCCTAACTCTCCTCTCTTCTCTTCGCTGTGACTTTCACACTTTCCTGATTTCCTCTCTTCATCCTCGTGTCCTTTTCTGACTTTACTTTCATCTTTCTGTCTCCTTCAGCATCCAGCATCCCGGTCCTTGGGTACTAGGGAAACTGTAACCCTGCTCACCAGGTTCTAGAGGCTGACAGAGCCGACTGGCACATGGGTTCAGTTTACTTAAAACATCACAACATCTTTAACCAAACACCTTGAGATCGATGCTGTGTTGATACTGTAGGAACTACTGTTGCTTCCACAGGAACTGTAACACAAGATATTTTTCATTTTAAAAAATTGCAATGTAGATATAACCAATTTCTGGTTTTCTAAAATTCCCCCTTAAGCAGCTTCAAAAAAAAAACGAACATATTTTCCATGTAATAAGACAATGTCACATACAGATTCTGTATCTGCTAACTGCAATGCTTCACTGAAGCCACATCATAGTGAGTGAAACACTGAAACCCAAGATGCCATTGTTTCAAATAGAAAATATCTACATGTCTTGTGCATCATTTTATACATGCTGCCCCTCAGCAGGACATGTTTGGTATCTTTGGAAACTTTGGGATCTTCACTAGAGTTTAAAGTAAATGTATGTGGATATGAACAATGTCTGGCTGTGCAGCATATTGTTGTTGTTGAAAATATCTCATCCCAAATATTTTATTATTTAGTTGTTGCTTCCCATGCAGTGATCTTTTTTGCACTGACACCAATAAAGATGAGAAGAAAAAAAAGATATCTAAATTTCCAGATTACATCCAGCCTCATATTACAGCATCAATATAATATCAATTTATTGCCTAGAAACTGCTATGTGCCAGGAGGTTGTTGTGATTTGTGAGGCTTTGGCACTAACTGGCCACCTGGACACACGGCTATACAGACTAGCATTCTGACATTAGGCCTATTTGCTACTAATATTGGACTAATACTGTTTGGGAATATTTGTAATATTTGAAATTTGTCCATATTTGTCCATATTTGGCTAAAAACGTCTAAAACCCCAAAGGTCTAAAACTGACTCTCACAAGTCTGACAGTACGTCACACTCATACAATTCATCTCTCTGCCACAACATACATGCACGAGCTTCATCCCGAAACCCCATTAAATCCTAAGTGATGATGAATAAGTAATGAATGCCAAGCAAACTGCTGCACCCTGCAATCACACTGTACTGTGCCCATTCACTGAGCCAGCTGAGGCGTTTTACACACCAGTTTCTCATTCACCACTTTATTCATCAGCATCTCCCCATCCTGTCATCCTCTTGCCCCTCTCTTTTCTCCCGTTGCTTTCCGCCACCCCCCCCCCCCCCCCCCGCCCTTTCTCCTCGTCCCATTTTCCTCCATCGATCCTCCTCCGCTCCTGCTCTCTCCTTGTTGCTTTCTTCAGTCATTGTGTATAGAAAACAGCACCCCCCCCCCCCCCACCACCACCACCTCATCCCCCTCTCGTCGATCCCCTTCACCTTAATCTTCATGAAGAAAAGAGAGCAGGAGGATGGGGCGGAGGCTGGGGCTGAAGGAAGACAATAGAGTGGAGATGAAAGAGGAGAGGATGAAAGAGAGGAGAGGAGAGGGGCGAAGGAGATGGAGAGGAGGAGTCAGAAGTGGAGCGGCCAAAAAAACACATGGAGGGTCACTCACCGCTGTGAAACAATTTCCTGAAAGGATTTAGAAAAAAAAAGAGAGGCTTGACAAGATTTTAGAGTGTGTGAGACTGAAAATGTGTGTGTGCGCCTGTGTGTGTACACAGTTGCCAGCAAGTGTGTGTGGCTCACTGAGTGAATGCTTGAAAAAATAAGGTACTAATGAGAATGGCTCATTAAAGTCAGCATTTATGCAGGACGGACAGGACAGGAGATTTAATGAATTCTCCTTTCCCTTTTCTTTTTGTCTCCTGTTTCCGCTCTCAATGCCCACCCCCCCCATCCCAACCCCTTTGCACACACACACACACACACACACACACACAGAGACACACACACACTCCTCATGGGAGCGTCCGTTACTCATCTCCACCTGCTAGAGAGCCAATTAAAATTGTTTTCTGGAACCGGTTCTGACTGTGATAGTGCCATAAAAGCTTTCACAAAAAAGGAAAAAAGAGATGGATAGTTAAAGAAACACTGGAATTGAAACATTTCAACACATATTCCCCATCTTTCCCAGTGGATTCAGTGACGTGTATATTTGTTGTGTAGTGCTGTTTAAATGCAGCTGTCATCTGGGGATGAGTAAGATGCTGCGGTAGTTAAGAGGCAGCCATGCTGGCAGTTCACATCGGGGGTTTTCTAAAAAAAAAAAACATTTAGCCAAATTAGCTCACCATCAGCCTTCCCCTAAAGCTTTGTAGTGTTTATGATGTGTGATGGCAGTCAATCTTTGATCTTGTTCACAAAATTTAGAGAGTCTCTTTCAGAAACGAGTGACTCTCAGTGAAAGAGAGGCACTCATTTCTGAGGCTCTTTGACTCTCGCCAAAGACCTTTCCAAATGATGCCATTGTGACATGAACTGCCAGGAGTTGCAAACAAAGTCTACAACTGACTTGTTGTTTGTTTACGAGTACAGCATCCCCCACACTTCTCATATACGAACATATATGCCTTTATACCTGAGAAATGATGTCAAATACGCAATATAATGTTATATGTAATATGGTAGTCATAAATCAGTGACACATGTATACTCTTTCTGCATATGGTGATAGCCCACATATTTTAAATATATACTGTTCATATGTGTAACTTGTATATGTGCAAATATGAGAACAACATATTGTCCTTATAGTCATATATGTGCAGCCACCATATACCAACATACATGGTGGTGACTAAAAACACTGGGGCAGATGCGTGTATCTTTAATATATATTTAACATATATGTGCATGTATAAAAATGTGCCAAATACAAATATATTTCATATATGAGTATATTCCATGTATGGAATTCCGCAACATGTACATATATTAATTTCTGTATGGTTTGTCCTAAAGAAAATATGACGAAGGCAGTGAATTTAAGCTTAACTGATGTGGTGGAAGCTGCACACTTTGCTCTGTTTCTACATCCTTAACCAGTTCAAATCAAGCAGCAGAGGTAACAGAAATAATACAGTATAAAATAATTAGTAAGGCAAACAGACACAAAGCGGATTATACTCTTTTTGAGTTCAAAAGGAATTTTAGTGGTATTGTAGAGTATACTCATACATACATCTCCAGTAGCTGCAGTAATTATTATTATTATCTATAGATGTCATTTACAGGCTTATGATTATGTCTATGCAATATCTCTGCTGTTCCCGCGCTGTATTACAGTGATAATTACAATTAATAGCTGGACTGATTTGACAAGAGGTCAGAGGTGGCCTGAGTTTGTTAATCACCACTAATTACTTTATGATCAGCTCATTTGCAGAATCCCATTAGCCTCTTAAGGCAGGCAGCAACGACTGCCTGCTCTAATTGATACCTTGACTGTCATAATAATGAATACTGCATGAACTGAATTGAAATATCACATTTGCATGAAGTATTAGCGTATTGGTCGTCCCTTGGGAATGTGATGGAAGAGATGAGTGGTGATGACACAGACAAAGGATCATTTCACTCTGGTTGTTACCAGCAAAGCTACATAGCTGGCAGCTGTGGATTGCGAAGTGTTTCTCAAGGGATTTTTTTTTTTTTTTTATCTCCACTAAGTGGTAGCCTGGAGGGTATATTGAGTTTGGTTGTGTGTGTGTGTGTTTGTGTGTGTGTGTGTGTGTATCTGTCTGCAGCTAATCTTGCATACTACAGGGCCTATCAGCCTAACATTTTTTGTACACACACTATGACTGTAAGATCAAGGACCCCTCGAGGATGCAGTGATTCGAAGCCTTTTAAAAACCTGTTGTGTACTGCAATTGACTCCTCAGTTGGATTTCCACCAAGTCCACACACAGGGGAAGGGATATGCAGGCAGTGCCTCCATATTTTCCCATTTCCCAGTAGGCGAAAAAAGGGGTGGTTTATTGCCAAAGTCCGAGCACCAGAGAAGGGGAGCTACACCTGGCAGACACCTGCACTCTACTGAGTGAAGTCTTCTTTTTTTTTTTTTTTTTTACTTGAAAAGGCAGGTTTTTGCGTGGGCTATTCCAACAAATGTTTTGTTCTAAGACAAGCCTGAAGTAGGTGATTTTTGCAATTTGCAAGAACTTTGCAGTGTTGCAACAAAACAAAACCAGGATGTAAAATTCACCTGAATAATCTGGAGGCTAATTTCAGTCTTTGTGTAAAACACCCTCAGGTTCAAACCAAGTGCTTGAAAAAATGCTTCTCTGCAGTTGTTAACTCCAGAGTACAAAGTCAGCCACCCGATTCCACTCATTCTTTCTCCTGTGTGCCAATATTCATTGAGGTGGATGGAGAGCTAATCAATTCTCAGTGGACTTGAACAGGCCAGTGCCTTGGCTGATGTTAATAACACATTTTGTCTGATAACTTCACCCTCCCAGTCTCATTCTATCTACCGCAGGTTCTCAGTGTTTGAATGGACATTGACTTTATTAAAGCTTGTGTAGGCATCTTTTTAAAGCGGACAGCCTTTCATCAAATTTTGAACTCAACCAGCTCAAACAGCACCTACATAAATCAGTACCTTGTCCAAGCTGCTCCCTCCCTCATGCACACTTGTGCTTGTGGCTCCAATGTTGATGCAATGACAAAATAGGAACTGGTGAGCCGGAACTATGGTTAACAAGCCTTATGACTGTGGCTAAGGTAGGATAGGTGGAGTTGTTTTTTTTTTGTAAAGAAAAAGAGAGCCTGCATGGCAGCTGTGCCATGTACATGATGAGACTGAGGTATCGACACTTCCTTGAGGTGATTGGTTGTTTGATTCGTTGTAAACCAATTTTAACAAATGAGATGCCCCAGGAGCAGCCCAAAGACTGTACTTTTTTCTCAGTACACTTTTTCAGTGCCTTTTTCAAAAGGATGAAGAAAAAAGTCTTAAAACAACTGATTTTTTTCAGTAGGATCATTTTGGTGGTTCCCAATGGAAGTTAATTTGCATGAAGAATTTTCTTCAAGTTTCTTCATTATGTTGACGCTAGTGGAATGAAAGTGCTTTGGAAACAAGTGGAATTACTATCTATTTGCACCTCATGCAAAGCAACATTTTGGTTTCTGATCTACTTCATGAATTTTGTTGCATGCTCACTCCAAATCATAAAGATGGTGTCTAATAGAGAATTTAGCAAAATTTGTTCAAAACTACACTGAAATATATCAGACAGCATCCATGCCACCTGGAAGAGCAATCGACACACAGGTGCATACGCACACACACACACACACACACACACACACACACACACACACACACACAACACAACATCCTGAAATGCAACAAAATGAGCATGATTGTTCTACAATCCTTACACAGAGTTACCATGCGACATGTAAAAGTAAAGCAGATTGTATCACTTTACTTCCTGTTCTCATGCTCACTGAAACGTCATGGTTCTGTTTTTCGTACCCAGTACATTGCTTTTTCCTAAATGAAATGCAGTATTCATACCATACGTAGATCCAATCCATACCTCCGTGCAACAGGAGTGCACTCATTGCCTGACCTTAGTGTGAAAATCTGGAGAGGAAGAATTCCAAATGACCACTGATGCAAAATGTCAGTTTCAAAGTGAAAACGCCAATCAGAGAATCTGCCAACAAACCCAACATATGTGTTCAATTTTGAATCTCAAGCAAGAAGACACGACTGTAACCACATTTGAATCTGTGGCAACAAGACATGAATGGTTGTCCCTAGCACAGAGAAACTGAAAAAAAAAAAAAAAATGCAGAATGAAGCTCGAGAAGCTCCAGAAGCTGTTGGTCACTTGCAGCCTCTCCTGGCTGGTTAAGAGGAGTGAGGAGTTAGGGCTCAGTTAAGGCTGGAATACACTTGCTGCTGACGACGTGTGCACATACGCATCATGGCTGCCATGCATATTTTGCGGTCGTTTGGTGTGTAGGCCGCTCACTTTGACGCAAGGTAACGTGAGTATTGACATAGTATTGACAGTATTGACATGACTGCTAGAGGCGCTCGTGCGAATGAATACACACGGAGGGTGACAGCAAGCCTCTCTGCTGAGGTTATTGGCTTGGGACTGGGCTGAACATACGGAGCGATTAGGGATAAAAGCTCGTCAAATGCACTGGCCGACCTATGGAAATATCCCCGGAATTTCTCCTCGTGAATCGGCAGAACAAGGGTCATGCGTTTTGGACGCGTTGTGCTGCAGCAAGTGTATGCACTCACGAAGCACACTGTGTACACGTACGTTAGGTCATGTAGCAAGTATATTCCAGCCTTCATAGTATAAAACTATTTTTTTTTTAAAGGTTTTGAATCAAAACACAAGAGGTCCTTGATCATAAAGTCATACTGTTTACAAAAATATTAGGTTGATAGGCAAAGTAGTAAGCAAAATTAGCTGCAGCCTGATAGACACAGCTAAACACATGATCCCCTCCAGGCTACTGCCTGGAGATTATGAAGTAAATATAGTTACTGCATTTTGGCCACCTTATGCAGGTACAGGGAACATTCAAATGTAATGCAGCTCATTGTTCCTCTTTTGCTGCTATGCTAGTATTGTATTTCTCTCAGTCCACTACTGAAAGTGTGTGAGACAAAAGCTCTCTGTAAATCTTGTAAAACAGTCATACATATACATAACATTTCAAGATGTTATGTTATGTTTAGGACATGATCCTATCACCATACTGAACACTATGGCAACTGTGGTTAAGCTCGTGTCCCACCACTGCACCCCACCGTTTCTCAGTGCTCTGTGCTACAGCAGCACCCTGTGAACTGAAGACTGGGCGTGAATTATGTGCTGTGATAATGCTGAAACTGCATACCTCTTCGCCTCTGTCCAAAAATGCACCAGATGAAAGAGCAAGTGGATAGAGGACGGGAGAGGGAGGCGTTAGAGATGAGATAAGAAACATAAAAACAGCATGGTGTTTACAAGAAAGGGAGATAACGTGGCACTTCAATGGGAAGAAAAAAAAAAAAACTAGTGGTAAAAGCATCGATCCATTCATGACTCCCGTCCCTGAAGCTATCACAGTGCTCGCTGATGGATTTGTCTTTTGCTAAGATGCTGAATGAAACCCAAATAGAGCTGATGAAGATAATACACAGTATTCACAGTGAAGCAGGTACAGAGCTGAACGTTTCACAGGAGCAATGAGTTAAAGGTTGAAGGTCCATCACTTCCTCACTGCTATTCCATTGCAATGTCAGCATACGCCATCTACAGGGTGTCTCTTTACAATTTAAAAAATTTATTACAAAAGCAAATTAACAGACACATTTGTGGAAATTATTACAAAATGAGGAGTAGATATTGAAGTTTTTTTTGCCTCATCTAATCCACCTCTATATGGGGAACATTAGTTGCACGAAGCACATCAAGACTGTACTGGATTTCCTGCCATGTTGGCTGTAGCAGAGCCTCATCAGTGGTGGCAATGACATCAGTGATCTTTTGCTTCAGGTTGTTGATGTCCAATGTGATGAAAAACTCTGATAACCACTGAGTTAGAACAAATCTGATGAACAGATCTCATCAATTGCTTTTGTAATAGATTTTTTAAACTGTAAAGAGACTCTCTCCTGCTCATTCTCTACCTTTCATCTTCCCCTTTCTAAAATCTCTTCAGAGACAGAGAGAGAGAGAGAGACAGAGAGAGAGAGAGAGAGCTAGAGAGAAAGGGCTGTTTGTGAAAGCACTCTAATTTGCAGAGGGGCTGATGCTACAGCAGCCAAAGAGAGTCCCATCTGACATGAGTATAAGCTACGAAACATCTGAAATGCAGCTCAAATAACGCGAACGATTATTCTGAGCTTTGGAAACTTGTCAAAAAAATGTGCGGAGGAAAAAGGGAAATGGTGGGTTTTGCGACATTTCTACAAAAAAGTGAAAATAGATTTTGCTGAGTGACTCGCACTGTTGTGCATCGGGACTGTATTTGAACCAAAGTGTTTAAATCTGACCCCCACTATCTCTGTTTCTCTCTGCAGCAACATCTACTGTAGCATCCCCATCTGAAACACACACACACACACACACACACACACACCAAAAAAACCCTCCATCAATATTTTATTAGTCAGCAGAGACTGTGCTTTAGTGTGGTTGGCTGTTTGACTCCAACTCTTTCACCAGTCCAGGCCTGACACAGATGCACTTTTAAAGCTTTTACACACTCCCCACAACACACAGCATAATGACATCACAGCCGTGTGTGTGTGTGTGTGTGTGTGTGTGTGTGTGTGAGAGAGAGAGAGAGTGTGAATCAGAGAGTGAGTGAGGATGAAAGCATAAAAAGAAAAAGAAGAAACAGAGAAACTAGACTGTTTGAGTTGACTGACTGAACAGTGGGCACCTCCTGCAGAAGAACTACCCACGTGTGTGTGTGTGTGTGTGTGTGTGTGTGTGTGAGCGACTACAACAATCTAACACACGGTGGTAGAGACACAGCTGGTTTGAGATACAGGGAAACACAAAGCTATCAGTGTGCTAGTGTACTACATATGGATTTGATTACACACACACACACACACACACACACACACACACACACACACACACCATCCTCCCACGTCTACACACAAGGATACACTGCCAATGGGAATGCACAGGCTGTACATATGTTTAGCAGCTCATGTGACATTGTGCGCACTCACCACTTCCACATCCATACATGCAACACACACACACACACACACACACACACACACACACACACACACACACACACCGTATCAGTGCAGACAGGCTGTCAGGACTTTGCAGTCTAGTGGAGCAAACTAGAATTCTGAAGTGTTTTCCTCCTCTGGTCTCTTTACATGAACACACACTGTTTACTGTGTCTCTATATCTCAATGCTGGCAGAGCCCTTCAGTTTGACTGTGCTGCTTGTGCCACTAAAAATAAACGAGTGAAACCATGAAAATGTAATCAGCATCACAAGGAGCTGGATTTCAGAGTCCGAATGGTCTTATCTGTTCTTCTGCCCTCGTTGACTCCCATTCATGTTCAAAACAAGGTTATTATAGTTTTGCATTTTTCATTAGGTTTTTTTTTTTATTTTTATTCCACTTTGACTTTTTGTTTTCAATTTCACTAGTTAGTTTTCATTCACTTTTAACATGAGGTTTTCTAGTTTAGTCCAGTTTTTATTTTTTGAAAATGCTTCGATTTAGTTTCATTTTTATTCGTTTCAGTGTTAGCTGTTAGTCTTTCTTGTAACGTGGGTATGTGTCAGGGATGACATTCAAAAAAGTCAGATGAAGTATTGCTTTAGTTAGTGATAATAACCTCAGTTCAAAACATGTAAAAAAAACTTCTCTGTGAACCCTGAAAGTTGCTATGCATAGATAATCCCATCTTGATAATACTTGGCCGGCACATACGTTTGCTAAAATTACTGTTTGGCTCTATTATAACCACTTCAGAACTGCACATCAACACTGCATCTGTTCAGCGTTCAAAGCTGCTGAACACTGAACAGATGCAGTGTTGCTGAAAGAAGTTTTTCTGTCCACTTGTTAACTCCTGAGATGTTAGGTTTCCTGCTTCCACCTTCTAAGGGCTCAAAGCTCGGGGGAATACTTGCAAGGGGCCAGCTGTCATGTGGACAGCACCTGAAAGTCGGCAGTAACAGTCTGAGTAACGTTGCTTGAGGGGGCCTGATTATTTCTAGATCATAAACTCAAGTTTTTGAGTTATCACATTCCATGCCCTAACCTGGGTACTAATAATAACCTGTGGTGTGTCTCAAATCGTGCACTTCCGTCAGTGCACTGTCTGTAAGTACACTTAGCTGACAGTACACCTACCGGCACAGTGCGCGAATTTCGACAGAGAAGGGTGTCTCAATTGCCGCACTTCCAGTTGTGCACTTACCGGAAATGACGATCGCCACAGTCGGCATCAGGCGAGCCCCGCGGCACCGGCCGCTCACCTGTCAGATCTGGCAGACCTGACCGGGTGGGCGCGGTACCAGCCGGTGCCGCAGC